>NC_135409.1:5235000-5345000 GCF_051989625.1 Stigmatopora argus | reverse complement strand
AAGCCTTTAATGTTCATGGCCGTGTTTATCAACGGCAGTCCCAGCAACATGTGTATTATTACTTGATTTGCTCATTTGGGTCCTAATTTGTCAGCGTACCTGATACAACGCAGGCCAATGTGGTTGCGATTTGCAGAGTAAACGTTATTCCGCTGGCATGTGTCAGCACCACATGCTCCTCTGGCTTTTGTTGGGGGCGGAGAGTCGGCAGGGGTTTCGGGAATCGCTCTCATGCTAAATGACTCCCAAGCATTTAGTGTCCAATGCTCTGACTGGAATTTCCATGAAAGCATATGGAAACTTTTATGTCATGTTTTTCTGGTTGATGTACAGAATCGGTAACAAATGATAATGCCTTGCAGCTGCGGGATAAATAAGGTGTCTGTTGGTAGATGACTTGATGGTCTCTGTTTAAAATGAAACTTGAGTGGAGTCTTTGGCTTTGTGGCGGTCCAGTCCGGTCTATCACGTACCACAAGAGGGAGCCCAACCCGCGTGGTGCACTTTGTCAACCAGCAATTCATTGTGTCTATCATAGCAAAGGATTCCCAGTTCAGGCGTGTCAAACGTCAACCGCCGGAGGATCCGATCCAGTTCTGGTTCTATACATGTATTAAACCGGAATGTAAAATGTTCCATTTTGGATTCATAATATATTTGTGTTAGTGACACTCATGCCACATGTGTCGAAGTGGCGGCCTGGGGGCCAAATATGGCCCGCCGCGTCATTTTGTGTGGCCCGGGAAAGTAAATCATGAGTGCCGACTTTCTGTTTTAGGATCAAATTAAAATGAAGAGTATGGATGTATATTAAATTTCCTGATTTTCCCCTTTTAAATCAATAATTGTAATTTTTTAAACCATTTTTTCTCTGTTTTTAGTTCGAAAATAATTTTGTAAAATCTAAAAATATATTTAAAAAAAGCTAAAATAAACATTGTTTTAGATCTATAAAAAAACTGAATATTCAGGGATTTAAATCCAGTTCTTTTAATCCATTTATAAAAAAAAGTCTGACACCCCTGCTCTATGCATATAGTATATATTTGCGTATTGGTTATTCAGTACATGATGGAAATAGTATATAAGATAATAAGATAATAATGTCATATTTTTTGTTAGAGCACAATTCTCTTGAGTTGGAAAGTGTACTCGGGTATTTTATTTTGTGTTACCACTTAATGTTTTTTTAAAAGTGCAATCTTGTGCAAGTCAAAGTCAATGTTATTGCAAGCACAAACTTTTGTTTCTTTGCTTTCAAATGATTCTGCAACATTTCTTTTTTCGAATGACTCAAGTCATCAAACTAGTCAATCGATAAGCACATCCGGATCAGAGTTCTGAGATTGAGGCTACGATCCCCGCTGGGTTTTGACTTTCCTTTGTGAAATTCGTGATTAAATGAGTGAATCCATGGCTGTAATAATAGATAGCGGCAGGTCCAATCTTGATTTTTCAGGATTATTTCTCCAAACCAAGAAGACTTTTGATTTCCTTCTAAATTAGTACGAGTCCTCCTTTCCTTCAAAAGTGTAGGTAACATTTCAGAACATGAAAGGAAGACCCCTGTTGCGTTTAAAATGGCGCATTGTTTCACCCAAGAGACCCAAATTAGGAGCAGTCCAGTGACGTGACTCGGGGTAAAAAGGGTAACTTTGACAGCTCTCCGCCGCGGTAGAAGGAAAGGTGATCTGCTCTCCGGAAGGAAAGCGTAGCTCTGACAAATTGCATTACGCTGCAAATGGCCGAGTATTTTGAGAAGCTCCAATTTGTCATCTCCAATAAAGACCATCGACACTCAGGGGCCGCTCTAGAGCCAAACTGATTGGATTTAATGTCTGACAGCTGTCGGGTGCGGAGGCGGGTGTTCGCTCCACTCGGGCAAAAGTTTGTGCGCATCAATATGGATACATCCAAGAGGCGAGAGAAGGCGGCGCCAAATTTGCTGATGAAAAGGAATAGGAGGGCTGGCGGGCCCATCTGGCCCTGCTTTAGGTTTCCGTGGCCGCGTGTGAAGTGGTCGCAGGCGATGGTCATGTGGAGTCATAAGTATTTTATTCTACCTGCCGGTGGTTCTGGTCAAGTTGGGTGGCCCTGCTCTATTGGGTTTAACTTTCATTTTGCTTTGGTTCTCAAGTCCTCTGCTCAGTCATTTTTGCTATATCAAGGCAGGAAATACATCAATCCATTTAAAATGGATCAGAACAATCCAATATTTAAAAAAAATCAAATTTCACACTATGAATTCATGATTTATTTCCATCGTTATTCTGCTTTTAACCAATTCTCAGGGACACAATGCACTCCCTCCTGTTTGATGCAAAGATAATGAATGATTGAATTGAGTGCTTTCATTGTCATTATACATGTATCATGAGATTTCAAGCTTTCACCACATCTCATGACGTGTGCGGTCGATTGGTTGCCGGTCTTTTGGTCGCCGGTCTTTTGGTCGCCCGTTGTCGCGGTCCGGGCGACCAAAAGACCGGCGACCAAAAGACCGACGACCAAAAGAGCAGCGACAAAACAAGGTAAAACAACACGGTCTACGCATCAATAAAAACCAACAATGGCCATGAGCAGTTTCACTGAGCCGACGTGTGTGTCTAAGAGTTTGTATGTACATGCGTTGTCCCTTTAAGAAGCTACGTCAGTCAGGGTCTTAACAAGTTCTCCAACAAAAACAATAAAAGTCCGGGAAATTTGGAGCTTCTCTTTAGCCTAATAATTAATAGGGCATTAAGTATGACTAAATAGTAATTCACAGTTTCTATTTAGGGAATTTGAGCAACGATTTAAATGGTAATTATCAATAACCTTTTGGGCGACCAAAAGACCGGCGACCAATCAACTGTGTACCATCTCATGATACTAGTAGAATAGCAATAAAAGCATTATCTTTGCATAAAACCAGGGTGAGTTCAAAAAAGAAGTCGAGTGAGCAGTACAACCAGAAAGTGTGTCCGTAGCGGTCTAGTATGTCATCCTTAGGTAAGATACAGCATGGCGAAATGAACATGACCTTAAGTAGCCACTCATTCACAATGTTCCGACAATAAGTATTCCATGAACTGTATCTGCTACCGTCATTTTATCAATTCTCAAACAAGACATCCTCAACTTGACAGCATCCTTGGATTTCGCTCCAATTATAACCCTCACTTTTCTTTAAATGAATCTTCGTAACTGTTGTTTTTAGGGCGGTCCTCCACTTTCCCAGTCTTGTGTTGCTCCCCTTTCAGCTTTATTACAGGTATCGAATTCATAGAAAGGTCTGGAACCATTTGTATCCCGTTCCAGCTTTTTTGGAAGCACGCCGGTTCTCTCTTCAAAGCCTGACATCGAGTATTTGAGCATGTGTCTTAACAGTTGCGCACTGGATCAAGCGTCCTGCGCCCGGCCACAGATTAGCAGTCTGTGCTTGTCTCGTGGCCCAGCATTCGATTTCACGGAGAGCCGCAGTCAAACAGACGTTAACGATTTAAACAACCCAACGTCCGTGTGCCAAATTGTCAAGAATGAGAACAAGGATTATCCTTTGGCAGCACAAACAATGACATATGATTAGTTGCCATATTGTTACGCCGATAATCGTCCTATTGATTTGGTTGGATTAGAACGAGGCAAGCTGAGAAATTAGCACGGATCTTGGTGAAAGCTGTGTCTAAGTCTGCAGCTATTGATTACCGTGTTTTCTCGCATATTAGGCGCCTCCGCATATAAGCCGTGGTACACGGTCGATTGGTCGCCGGTCTTTTGGTCGCCGATCTTTTGGTCGCCGGTCTTTTGGTCGCCCGGAAGGTAAGTGATAATTACCATTTAAATCGTTGCTCAAAATACCTAAATACAAACTGCGAATTACTATTTAGTCATACTTAATGCCCTATTAATTATAAGACTAAAGAAAAGCTCCAAATTTGTATTTAGAAATATGTCCAGCGGGGGGCAGTACATGCCCTTGTTATTCCTAAATGAATGTTATCTGTAACGGGCTCTATATGGCCCGCGGGCTGAGGTTGAAAAACATGTACACACACGATCCGGGGGCGGGGCGAGCATTTCGGCGAAACGTCCGTTCGGTGAACGGTCCGTCGGCGAATCGTCTTTCAGCGAATCGTCCGAGTACCCATTTTTTGGAGATGTAAAACTCTTTGTGCTTGCAATAACCTTTAGTTTGACCTTTAGCCCTGTTCATTCATGCACCGTGGTGGAGTCATATTCCTCTAAAAGATGAACCAAAAGTATACGTCACATTAGGGAATGATACTAAAACCCTGGAGTTTCATTCCTATTTGTTTCTTTTGCTCGCGAGGCATCAGAGCCGTGATAAGGCACTAAATAATATAACAAATAACAAACAGAACACATTTGGTATATCTATTATTTACACAAACGGGGTGTTAGCTATAGAGTAAGCAGTTTGTTTACCAAACACGCGTTTGGGCCCGGATGAAAACACAAGCGCTTGCATAATTCAGCTGCCGCTCGCATTTGTTTGTTCGCAGCAAAACGTGTCAGCAACGGCACGTCCCCGCCGCATTAAAAAATAAAACTCCCGCTCATCAATTTTGCACATGGCGCTTGTTCTGTCACGCCACTTTCTTCCTCATTTTCTATCCAGGTGAGAGATTGCCGTCCTTCGCCGCCTCGGGGGCGTCTCGAGCTCCATTTAATCCAAATGCCAATTTGGAGGCCCGCAAATAGGAAGAAGCTTGTTTTATTTTAAATATAGATTTGGCTTTTACACAGCTTGCCGCATCTATAATTGGAGAAGGAGCTGTCCGGAGGTGTGCGCTTGTCAGTCACTCTCTCCATTGTCCTCGGGGCCCCTGGCGCTCCTGCGGGTATCAAAGTGGTGCTAATTAAACGCGGGCCCCACCGTACGGCCCTCCGCATCACCGGGGCCAACCCGAGAAGCCCTCGCCTGGCTGCCGCCGTCCTCCCCGTGCCTTTGAGAATGCGTCTGCTTGCACTAATTACCCATTGTCCAATTGACTTGGCGTTTCATCCCGCTCCCCGCCACCCTCCTCCTTCATCTTGATGACTCTACCAACCCCCCGCCATCGCCTCCCGTATTTATTATTTTTATATTTGCCCTGCCCGCTATGTCTCCGGCCTAATTAATCTTATGGAAATCTCCCTCCAGACAAACGTTGGCCTCCAATGTTTGTAATTTGATTTGGGTGGAATAAAAGTGAAAGCAGGCGCATGGGGTGGCGAGGGTAGAGTGGCTCGCCGCCCCCATTGCTCCTCTTTGAAACCGCGTGGGGGCTATCAATCTTCCCCCACGTGCCGGCAAACTGATATCCCAGAAAATTAACTTCAATTAATAACCGAAATCCCCTGATGCGGCAGCTGGGACGCGGCGGGTTTTTGAAGGAGAACCTTCAAAGATGTCTTTCTGCAAGGCTCACGCTGGGGAGGGGCTTCTTTGTCATTCGACGCCATTTAAAAATCCCCTTTTTAACTCCCTGTTTCGTTGCTTTGCACTTTTGAATAAAAGCGTAATCAATGCGTCGTAAAACGGGGGGTTCCTTTGTAAGCAACCCAAAATCGATCGATTAGGGATGTCACCGATGCAGATTTTTAGGTTTTACACTTCAGGATATGTTCTTTCTTTGTAATGGTAAAGGAAATAATGCTATTTATGCAAGCAGTAATTGACAAATCTTTTCTTTTTAAAATATTCTTTTTGAATACTGGACCGAATCTGATCTCGTGACCAAATCCAATGACTTGTATGGATACATTGATCCGGATCACGATTCGATCAGATTGTTCCAAATCACCTGTGTCAAAGTGGCGGACCGGGGGCCAAATCTGGCCCGCCGCATTATTTTGTGTGGCCCGGGAAAGTAAATCATGAGTGCTGACTTTCTGTTTAGGATCAAATTAAAATGAAGAGTATCGATGTATATTAAATTTCCTGATGTTCCCCCTTTTAAATCAATAATTGTAATTTTTTAATCCATTTTTTCTGTTTTTAGTTCAAAAATCATTTTGTAAAATCTAAAAATATATAAAAAAAGCTCATATAAACATTGTTTTAGATCTATATAAAAAAACTGAATATTCAGGGCTTTTAATCCAGTTCTCTTAATCCATTTATTTAAAAAAAATCTAAATATTATATCTAAAATGGTCCGGCCCACGTGAAATCAAGTTGACGTTAAAGCGGCCTGCGAACCAACCCGAGTCTGACACCCCTGTTCCAAATGGAATAAACGATAATCGACATCAGTCGCAGGTCTCGACCGAAATGACCGTAAATCTAAAAACAGAAATGATCAGAAAGCTAATGTATCCTACTCCAGTTTTGACTTTATTTGTGCTCCAAAATAGCATCGCTGAGAATGCAGGCGGTGTCCTCACACGCCCTTTGAGCAGTTCCCACGGTGGCGCAAATACAACAAATGCACGGCGCTCATCGCCTGCGCGTCCCCCCGCTCCCCACCGCCTGCACTCTAAAACGCAATTGTGTTTTCTTCACGCTTCTCGTAAGGCATGGCGGTCACGTCCGTGGGGGGAAGAGAGGGAGATGCTTATTTATTTGTGGCCTGTCAGGATAAAGAGGGCAACACGGCGCCAGTCTGAGAACATCATTTCTCTGGGAGTAGTGTAGCCCGAAGCGCTGGCGCTAGTGCCTGCGCTGAGGAAAAGTGCTTGTTGACCTGCTGAATAATGCTTTTTGACTGGTGAAGTAGCGTTTGTGTATGCGCGTGTGGCAGCAGCTTAGCACTTTCCCGCCGCTGACTGCTAAGGGGCCTAAAAGATCTGTGTCAACAACAGGCGAGGGTACACGTTTTAACGGCACGCCTGAAAGTCACGCTGTCACAGGTTTTTACACGTTGATTAAATGATAGAAACGGTACTCGGACGTTACGTCAAAAGACTTTGGTCCCCGGATATTTGGTCGAACGGACGTTTGGTAGAACGGACGTTTGGTAGAACGGACGTTTGGTAGAACGGACGTTTGGTAGAACGGACGTTTGGTAGAACGGACGTTTGGTAGAACGGACGTTTTGTAGAACGGACGTTTGGTAGAACGGACGTTTGGTCGAACGGACGTTTGGTCGAACGGACGTTTGGTCGAACGGACGTTTGGTCGAACGGACGTTTGGTCGACCGGACGTTTGGTCGAACGGACGTTTGGTAGAACGGACGTTTGTTAGAACGGACGTTTGGTAGAACGGACGTTTGGTAGAACGGACGTTTGGTAGAACGGACGTTTGGTAGAACGGACGTTTGGTAGAACGGACGTTTGGTAGAACGGACGTTTGGTAGAACGGACGTTTGGTAGAACGGACGTTTGGTAGAACGGACGTTTGGTAGAACGGACGTTTGGTAGAACGGACGTTTGGTAGAACGGACGTTTGGTAGAACGGACGTTTGGTAGAACGGACGTTTGGTAGAACGGACGTTTGGTAGAACGGACGTTTGGTAGAACGGACGTTTGGTCGCCGGGTTGTTACTGTTGAAACCAGCTCTCAAAATTATAATCATGAGAGAGAGAGAGTGAGTTTAATATCTAAATATCTAATATCAAAATATCAACAGTAAACTCTCTGTCATAATTTGACAGCGAGCGAACCCGGCGACCAAACGTACGTTCTACCAAATGTCTGTTCGACCAAACGTCCGTTCTACCAAACGTCCGTTCTACCAAACGTCCGTTTGACCAAACATCCGTTCGACCAAACGTCCGTTCTACCAAACGTCCGTTCGACCAAACGTCCGGGGACCAAACGTCTGTTCTACCAAACGTCCGTTCGACCAAACGTCCGGGGACCAAACGTCTTTCAACAAAACGTCCGGTCACGGATAGAAACATGTCCAAGAGAGAGATTAAGGCTAAGGATGTGGCAAGAGGACTCAGTGGAAAACAGTCGTCGAGACTCGTTGTGTTTATCTTGCGATGAGTCGGAGTATGATATTGGTAAATTGATTTTATTCACGCCTCTCGGTTAAACCTGTGTTTTTCGCTTTTTTGGTCTTATTAAAGGACTACGGGTTGTAGCCCAGTCGAGGTCAATTCATCAAATTGAATGAAGTACCCACAGAGATGATGGTGGGACTTTAAGCTCAACACAGATAGCAGCGAGGATGTTTAAAGGCTCCATTAGCCCCATTACCATTCAGTGTCACTTGGTGCGAGACGCCGCGGGGAGCTTGGAGAAGCGCCAGCGTCCTGTTTACAAGCCCGACACGTGTTTGATACTGGCCCGCCGCCACTTGATAGCTGCCAAATCCCCTCCGTACGAAAAAAATAAACTGGAGGGGCTTCCTCTGAAGCACCCGGGCTGTCAAAGAGAGGTGCTGACTCCGTTTTTTTTGTTTTTTTTTCACTGTTTGGGTGGTTTGTTTGTGTGACTTGGCTTGTCAACTGCGTTAAGCTTGTGTTTAGCCTCTGAAGTGACTGATTTTACGAGGAGTTCCTTTGAATAGCTGTGTCAGCATCTTTGTACTGGAAGGCGGGGAACGTCTATCATTGTCAATGGAAGGCAAAGAATTCATTCTGGGTCACCTCCTTTTGTCTGGGGGCTTTTTTAGCTCACTTTCTTGTGAACTCAATGGCCGCCATTGACTGCCAAGTGCAGTAGCGCATTCATTCGACCAAATAAATCGCTATGTGATGCTATATGCATCATATGAATGAGCTACAACATGCCCGTCAGCCAGAACGAACCCCGCAGGGTCAATCGGATCAGTGGTCCCGACCCGCGGGCCGTGAGTTGGACAGCCCTGCCCGATGGCATGCGCACGGTCGCATTAATCAAGATGCCCGGTGCTGAATGTCACGGAGTGCTGCTGCTCGCCCTGAATAAACACTGCCATCCCTTTGCAGGAATAACCTTCACATATCGCAACTGCCATGCGTGTTTGCTTGTGTACGGCGGTCGTCGCATCATTTCAGCCAGATATCATTTTAGGAAAAAATCTCAAGACACAGCACCATCTGAAAATCTTCTCATTTAAAATGAAGTCATTCTCATCCAACTTTTATCAACAGGAATCAAATAAACCCTCCAAAAACTATTTCAATTTCAACCGTTGTTGCCCGACCCGAACAACGTCCGGTTTGAGTGATGTAAAAATTAAGCAATGTAACGATTTTAATCTCAAAATTTGATGACAGTTCATTTTAATATTGTTTCAATCTACTAATATTCCACGATAAGCAGTTTTGTGCCCACGGAGACTTCATGTCACCAAAAGTCGTTGCCTTTGAAACCAAACATCTTCCGCTTCACCAAACATAATAACACCATGATTTACTAAACCTCGTAATATTACGTCAGTTTTCTCTCCTAATATTACTTCAATCTTTTAATATTACACGAAAATGAGTTTTAACATCGGCCAAAGTTGAAGTCTGTGAATCCAAACAACTTCACGTTACATAAAAGTAAGCTACAAAATGACTTTAACTTCATTGTATTAAGATTTGAATCTTGTAATAGTACAATCGTCATCCTATTTCTATTTTAATCTCGTATTATTACGATTTTTCTCTTGGAATATGACAATGTACATGTTCTTGGCCAATCATTTCCTGCGGCACAGTGGTTGGCAAACACTGGGTTAAGGGCTTAGATCTGTACAAGGCGGCCGTCCCCTCGTTTGACGGAACGGGGGTAGACACGTTGACTCTTCGCTTCCGGCGCCCCCTTTCTTTCAACCCGATCCCTCGTTTGTTTTCATTAGGGTGATTGCTCCAATGTCTGCCCGACCTTCAGCCATCTTTTAACACTCGCCGGGGCACCCGTGCCGGATTATGACTACTGATTCCAGGGGGTCACGTTTTTGCCGAATCTGTCCGTCTGTCTCTCTTACGCCGGAGACGGCTCGCCTTTGAATAACGAGCGTTCCGTTCTCTCGTTCAATTTTTTGGGGTGGGGAGTGTTTTTTTTGTTATTAATCACCGGCGATGAGCAAAGAGGAGTGTTAAGGAGGCATCTATCACTGGTCAGGGTAGATAAAGCATAGGGGTGGATTGCAGAGTGACCTTCAGTCGTGATTGGGTACAATTAAGCTTTGAATGATGGTTTGAACTGTAAAGCCACCGGGATACCCGTTCACACTAGCCTGTAAATATATTATTTACTGCGTCTCCTACATCATTATTTATCATCAGCCGTGCGTGCACGCGTGTTGGGGGTGATGAAGATTAATTGGAGGGCGGATTGAAGGCAGCATTCGTGCCAAGTAGCTGGCGGGGAGGAGCTTTCACACGCTGAGAAGTGAGCCAGGGTATCGCACACCATGTTGAACGGGGGGAAGACCTTTGAATTCATTGTCTTATTGTCCAGATGTGTGAGAGCATAGGTCGGCAATTGAGGGATCGCCATCAGACTCCGGATTGAGAACAAGTCCCGTACAAAGGCTTAACTGAAAAGTTGCATTATCTATCAATCCTTGGAACCAGATTTGTATTTTTATATTAGGGTTGAGTAGCAACCTTCAGCCTGTTGTGGCACGCCACTGCTTGGTTCAATAAATTCGGGAAAATGGTCAATATTTATCGAATACGGTGGTACCTCGACATACGAGCACCCCGACATAAGAGCATTTCGAGATACGAGTAAAATTTCGAGCAAATAATTATCTCTAGATACAAGACACATTTCGAGATACGAGAAAGCCAGGTGGCCAAGACATGAGAGGCTGTTTATGATTTTAGCGCATGGTCTTTTTTGCCGCATCTCTTTCGTGTATAACAGATATCTACGAGCACTGGGCGGAGTGTTGCATTTTTTTCAGTGTTTTTTTCCCCGTCACTCAGCGCAAATGGCGGAGCGATCGCTATTACGAGGAGTATAGATTACTTCTCGTTTGGAAGTGGTCGTGCGTTATCCTATTGTGAGGACATTTGTGTGAATCATTTTCGGAATATTTTGAAGGGAATACAAAAGCAAACAGCCCATCCATAGCGAAAGTCAGGTTGGAGGCGGGGCAAATAGTGCCAACCCGGGACAAGAAAGGTATCAAAATGTCAAACTTTAATACAAAACTAGAATTAAGTTTAGTGTAAGGTTAGATTTAACTTATTTTTGAGTGTCTGCATCATAATCCAAGTTCATTTAAATTTGTTTGTTATATTACGATTCACCGGTGCAATACTCCCCCTCCCCAGCCCCCCTCTAGCAACTTATTTAGTCAAAGGGAGAGGCAGTAAATATGTTCTTTCTCTATTGAGTTACCTCAGCATGACCTTCGAGATGTGGTTGTTTGTAGGGGTTTAAATGATTGCAGATGTCTCAAGCAACTTTTTTTGGGTGTAAAAATGAATAACGATGCCCCCGGTCCGTTTTGTTTATTCACTCTGGCTTATTTTGAGACGGACTCAAGACAGATACACGCTTGTAATGGCCGGCAGATGCGCCGTCCTGTGCGGGGATGGGTGTTTGTTTGCACAGTCTGATTTCTCCGACTAATACAGCAGCTGCTTTGGATCAGATTGGCCGGATTGAGCTCGTCCGTACACCTGGCAAAACATGACGGGAACCTCGACGCCGTGGCAATTATGACGAGGTGGCTAACAAATGAGCAGTTTACCGAGATGGTGCGTCTGACCGGTTCTGTTATTTTAGCTGTAAATCTAGGCTGTCGGGGATCGGGGTCGGACTGAAATACGATGGTGTCGAGCGGAGGCCACGAAAGCTATTTATACTCGAGTTTTCACCTTTTCTTCTTTTGATGCATTCTGTGAGGACGATGACAGCGGGGCTTTGCAGGGAGGTTGTTTAGTATTGTTTTTGACAGGGTAGTCTAACATTGCCTTTTCTTGAGGATTTCAAAAGGTTCTCTTTGTTTTAGGAAAAACAAAGTTTGGGGAGGGGTCAAGAAAAATAACCAGTAATCTATGCGTTTGTTCTTCTGTTTTGTCAAGTCTGTCATCCACCCAAATATTTGTTCTCGCGTTACTGTGGAAGTGCTACTTCTAAATTGTTGGTCAAGTTGGATTACGGTCTGCAGCAATTGAAGTCAGTGATTAAATCGATTCATGGTGTTGGGTTTATTCTGGGATGTTACTATGACCGAACAGGACACCATGTTCCAGGCCGAGACTGTTGATCTGAGTTGGCAATGAAGATCTACAAGGGACTCTTAAATTGCTTTGACTTGGATTCTGGCAGATGGCGATAATCGAATCAACTTCCGGAAATACTCGCATTATTGTTTAAAAATACGGTCGCTCTGTTTACCTTATAAAGAAATTATTATGCTTATTTGTGCAAATTCTTACGCAGGTGTTTTTGGTTCCGATCTAATATGAGATTGTTGTGGCAGTTGTTTTTTTGACCTTAATGGTGTTATTCGGTTAGCTTATGCAATTGTTTGAATCAGATTACCTTAAATGTTTTGATTATGCGCCGACTAAATTGACAGAGGAAGATGCCGTTTCTTCAGTATCATCTTGGACGAAGGCGAGTCGGGAGTGATTTTGCTTGCAAGTTGTAGCCAGAGTATGTTAATGATGTCTCCCTGTTTAGATTAAAGTGTATTTATAATAAACCTATCACATGGAGTCATCAGATAGCAAACATATATGTTGCACAATAATCTACAACAAAGAAACAAGTGTTTTTGCTTACAATAACATTAATTTTGACCATCACATCCATTGGCGCCGACCAACATTGCGCTCTCAAAGGAGCATTAAATCCCAATTCCAAGTAGGATACTTAAGCGTATCTTCAGTCTGTACAGAATTGCACTCAGGGATAACTTCAACGCCATTTTGCTTTCTGACATTGTTTTATAGGATCTTTCGCATTGAATTTTGTACCAGATGCTTGCTTTGCTTTGGTCTCAAAAGATTGCCATATGAGACAAGTTATGTCATATATACTTTTCCCACCAGAAGGTGGTATATCCTCCCAAAGTGATTCTACTAAATACAACGCTTTCAAAACAAACCATTCCACGGCCACTCTAATCGAATCAATCGTTGCAGCACTATTCCATGTGGAGCAGTTCTGACTTATTCCTTACCGATATACCATCTCCCCAGAATCCGTTTACGCCACCGCCCCCGGCTGGTATCAATCCAACCAAAGCCGTACCGCTAACATGGCCGCAGGCCGCGCCGTTGCGCGTGACTTACCCAGCTTTTGGCATTATAATAAAGCCATTTCATTGGAGGGAGGTGGCGTTGGGAGGTACGTGTAAACAAGCACCCGTACACATGGTCTGCAGTGATGCAGTCCTGCTGGCTTCTGGGTAGCTTTAACCCCGTCTGGCTTAGTTTGGAGGCAGAGGGGCTTTATGGGACATTGGGGAGCAGCTCGCGAGGAGTAAATAGAATACCCATCGGGGTCTATCGCAATCTGACACAAAGCCGGCAAAATCTCCCGTTTCTTTGTGTCTGACGGGCAAACAAGAAAAACACACACACGTAGGAGGAAGCAGGTCTCAATGCAGCTCGGGGATTTTATGCTGACGTGGAAAAAATATGTTTGGACTAAAGGGGCCTCCTCTCTCGAGCCTTTTCGGAGTTACCTGCCCAGCTCCTGTGCTGATGGAGCAACTTACCGACTGACTTACAGACTGAAGCAAAGTGTAGTTGAGATCTGACAGGGATCTCTATGCGATCGGCTCCCCGGAGGGTCCCGAAGCCAGTCTTGCTTGCTTGCTTTTTGAAGTGAAAAGAACTTGTATGTTTAGTCAAAATGGCCCTGGCCCCGGCTTGAAAAAAAAACAGTGAAAAAAACAGGGCTGTTGCAATGGTTGCTACGGATATTTTCGTTGAACGCCTGTCTTTTAGTCTGGCCCTGGGTGCAAAGCAGGATGTAGAGGTATCTGAGCCAAGCTAAATGTTAGGATTCTTTTAAAGGTCTGGACTTCTTCAAAAGTGCGGTATAAAAATTAAAAAAAAGTATCAGGACTTTAGATTTTTTTTTCTCTATTGTTTGATATTTCCCATGCCATTTTTCAAGCATCGGGATGACACAAAACAGTGGCCAGCCTACAAAACAGCCTGTCCACTCAATGTTGAAATCAGAGAATCGCTATGATGCATCCTGTAAAGTATGAAGTTTGGCTGAACAGAATAGAGCAGGGACGGTTAACAAAACTCAATTTCGCCAGAGATCTAAATATTTAACTTGCAATGTCCCTGTTAGCTCAGACGGCTCTGGAGATACTTGAACAAGCTGCAGATAACATTTGGATTTTTACATATGGGCCGGTCTCTCAAGGTGTCGCACCGGTGCCGTGATTGAATTCCAGGTTTCACGTTAAGTGTGTTTTTTTATTTATTTTTTGATGGAGTCGGCTTAATCCATGTGCAATGGAGCGCCGCCGCCACCGCACAAACACTCACACACACACGCATACACACATCCCATTATAAGGCGTCAGCCAGGCTCAAAGTGGATCATTATTTACTAAACAGGTTGCCTAACAAGAGAAGACTGATTCCCCCGCAGGCCGGCGTCGGGGAGGGAAAAAAAAATCCTGTAAGCGTGGCGCTCGAGCAATATCCGTCATAATTGATGTGTTGCAAAGCAGATTACACACATTAGCGCGCACTGTTCTAGCCATGACAGCCCCGACTGAACATGACAAATTCCATAATGTGCGGGAAAAGCTGGTGTTTGGCTCTCCCAGGCCGACACCAAAGTGATATTTGCATTTTGCTTCCTGCGTTCGTTGACGTACGTGAACCTTATCCCTCCGCCAGTAGGTGGAACCGAAAGAAGGCGGAGTTTGTGTTTGTTTCCCTTTGTTGGGGTTTGTTTGTGTTTGAGATAACTTAAGAATGAATGAAGGAGCTCACACGTGCAGGGTATGTCGGGTATGTATATATAGGTGACAGTATATAGGTGACAGGATATAGGTGACAGGATATAGGTGACAGGATATAGGTGACAGGATATAGGTGACAGGATATAGGTGACAGGATATAGGTGACAGGATATAGGTGACAGGATATAGGTGACAGGATATAGGTGACAGGATATAGGTGACAGGATATAGGTGACAGGATATAGGTGACAGGATATAGGTGACAGGATATAGGTGACGGTATATAGGTGACGGTATATAGGCGACGGTATATAGGTGACGGTGTATAGGTGACGGTGTATAGGTGACGGTGTATAGGTGACAGTGTATAGGTGACGGTATATGGGTGGCGGTATATGGGTGGCGGTATATGGGTGACGGTATATGGGTGACGGTATATGGGTGACGGTATATGGGTGACGGTATATGGGTGACGGTATATGGGTGACGGTATATGGGTGACGGTATATGGGTGACGGTATATGGGTGACGGTATATGGGTGACGGTATATGGGTGACGGTATATGGGTGACCGTATATGGGTGACCGTATATGGGTGACCGTATATGGGTGACCGTATATGGGTGACGGTATAGAGGTGACTGTGTATAGGTGACTGTGTATAGGTGACAGTGTATAAGTGACAGTGTATGGTGACAGTGTATAGGTGACAGGGGTCAGAAATGGGACAATGCTTCTCTAGTATTGCGTATATCGATTATTCTTTTTAGACTAGAGATAAACATTATTATTGATGGGGGTGATGTTAACCTTCATATGTCCAACTAAGAATGTGCATATTTTACATTAATGATTTGATATGAAAATAATGCCTTAGGTCAAAAAAGATTGAAATCATCGAACTGAACCTATTATGGGGCCAATTCATTTTGACTGGGAGGGCTGACAGCTAGTTTAAATAACATTGATCATTGACAATGACAGACAATTACTTAAAAGTAAACATTCTCTTACATAGTTTAAAAAAGGGTTTTTTGTACCTTTTGTTTAAATTACAAAACAAAGGCAAATGGAAATATTCCTTTTTTATGATATATTTTTAATTGTTTAAATAAAAAATCAATCTGCAATTTTTCTTTAAGTATTGAAAATGTTTATTTTAAAAACAAGAGTGGAATTTTACAAAATGTTTTAGTATTAATGCCATTTTATTTATTTATCCGCATAACTATGATTTTGAAGGAGTTTCAATTATTCATAGCACATTGATTTTGTGCTATAACTATTAATAATAGTATACATCAATAGAATTGAGATCTTTGTGTGGCCTACATGATAAATAAATCAAATAAAATGAGTTAATTTAAATAAAACATTTTTTTGCATTATTATGGTGACCAAAAAAATCAACTATTGTATCGTCGAAATAACTAAATCTACTTTTTATTTCCAAATAAATGAAAATGGATGTCAAACTCTGATCGTAGCCACACCATTAATTAACAACTTGGGTTAATCACTCCCCACATGGTCAGTCACAGGCGACAGGCCAATTAGCACAAACGTCCTATCAGAATGCACTGCTTTCACCCCACATTTAAAATTGCCTTGATTTTTTTTTCTCAAAAGTACGTCTTGTGGTTATTTTGACTCAATGTGGTCCGAAACAATGATTTTGATAGAAATTTGAGCAATTAAGTGAAATTAATCACTCCGTTTCAATTCATTTCCCTTTCGTAGCCCAAAGCCGCTCAACTCGCAAGTCTGTGACGACGCTGACCTCTAGTGTCCAAGCGAATTTGGGGAAAATAGACAATTCCTCGCTTCTAGTCAGTCCTATCCGAGGAGATAAATCCGCGTCTGGAGTCGGCAATCTTTCGCCTTGAAGCAGGGATTGCCCTGCGAAGGGCAGAGGTGGATTATAAGGTTTTTTTTTTCTTCCCCCATACTCGCGTAACGGGATTGACAGGGGAAAATGGAAGACAACCACTCGTCTGGCGTTGGGCTAATAGGCATAATAGGGTCAGGCCTGCATTTAATAAACAATTACCCATCTATAATAGATGAACACTAGCGCCAACCGGGTCGCAAGAGTGTAACGCGGCAGAGTTACAGAAATGATGAATAATGCAGACGAGGTGGCCATCAGAGGACCTAAATGTGGCAGTCGGGTTGAGGCGGGGGGCTATCGCTGGCTAATGAACGTTGTCGAACTGGAGGGATAAAAAAAAGCAAGAAAATAATTCTGTCCTCAAAGTGATAATGCAAGACAAGAGTGTGTGTGTGAGTGTGTGGGTGTGGGTGTATGTTTGCGTGTTTGAGGAATTAGCCGGGGGCTACACTAGTAAAAGATCGCCCCGTAACCACTAGGCGTGTGCGTGTTGGTTTTCCGGAGAAATTTGGAGTGATAAAAACAGACATGGGACTCGAGTTGACGGCTGTTGAAGTCTTATTTCTAATCAGGTTAATCACAGTTTGGAATTTTCATTCATTTTGACCTGGCAACCGCTACATTTCAAGTAAAGGGAACTTGAAAAATATCAAGTCGTTAAGACATTTTTGTAGGACTCGGTTAATGTGCGAAAATGTTTGAAGTAGGGGTGCATTAATTTGTCGGAATGTTGAAAAATATCAAGTCGTTAAGAAAGTATTTATGTTTTCAAATTGCCAGGTTTGGAGGACTCGGTTAATGGCGAGAATGTTTGAAGTAGGGGTGGAGCATTAGCGCATTAATTAGTCGGAATGTTAAAAGTTAAAGCTTGTCAATTAAAAAAATAAAAATAAACAAAAAAACGTCTTAGTTAAGTAGTACATTAGGTTTCATCGAATTCCTTCATTCTTCCCAACACTGTAAAACCGAGCAGATTTTTGTGTTTTTTTTTCTACCCTTTGGATTCCGTTAGTGATGGCGATTTTATTTTCTTTGACTTTTGTCCCCTGTCCTTCCCTTCACCTCCAGCCCACACTGTGATTAAAAACACTGGCGCTCACCGCTGTTTTACTGCACAATAACACAAAGCGCCGGGCGAGACACCTTGGGTCGCCCCGGCCCCATCTGTTGCACATCTGGAAGTGGTGCACCGCCACCAATAATTGCTAGTCAATTTGTTTGAAGTTATGGATTTGGCATCTGGCGCCATTCATAAAAAACTCTGGAAATCACATTCGTTTTTATAGCATTTGGGAAAGGCCTACTTCTTTGTTTCTTCTTCTTTTGGAATGCAGATTTTTTTTTGGGGGGGGGGGGTGTTTTTTTTCTTTCCATTTACTGTAGCTTTCCTGATTTATGCGTAGCTTCACAAGGACCTTTTGTAGGTCACGCATTTGAATACAGTGATACCTCTATTTGTGAATTGTATTTGTTCCAGTGTTTTTTTTATTTAACAAGTCAATTCTCTGAGTTGTTCCACGGTCCTCGAAATACAGTGGTACCTCGAGATATGAGCTTAATTCGTTCCGGGACTGGACTCGTATGTCAATTTTCTCGTAACGCAAACGAACGTTTCACATTGAAATGAACTAAAAACAAATTAATTCGTTCCAAGCCTCTGAAAAAACGTCCAAAACAGGATATTGGATTGGAAAAAACATTTTTATTTGTTGTAATTCGCCATCTATTAACAAAGTAACAAATAACTAGTGTTTTAATACTACTCAAATGTGTTTAATATTATTAAAATTAGACGGATTTCGCGGAAAGGAGAGTGGGGGTTGGTCTTTTTGCACGGCAATGCGCTCGTAATATAACATAAACAAATTTAAATGAACTTGGATTACGATGCAGACACACTCAAAAATAAGTTTAATTGAAGCTAACACTAAACTTAATTCTAATTTTGTTTGACATTTTGATACCTTTCTTCTCCCGGGTTGGCTCTTTTTGCCCCGCCTCCACACTGACTTTCAGTCAATATCGAGGGTTGTTTGAGTTTGTATTCCCTTCAAAATATTCCCAAAAGGATGCACACAAATGTCCTCACTATAGGATAAAGCACGACCACTTGACAACGAGAAGTAGTATATACGCCATTCGCACTGACTAACGGGGAAAAAAAAACAAAAAATGCAATGCTCCGCCCAGTGCTCGCAGAGACATTACAAAGAGGGAGTTGCGGGGAGAGAGACAATGGCTAGGATGTTCTTATGAGCAGCATCTCGCCTCCGCTGTCTGCTCGTATATCAAAATTGGTCTCGCATCTCAAGAGAAATATTTGCCCGAAATTTTACTCGTATCTCAAATTGCTCGTACGTCGAGGTACCACTGTACTACTAACTGAACCCTCTTCAAGGTATATCCATTTTGTAGGAAAGATGAGAAACACACCAGAGGAGGAGGAGGCAAACTTTTGGCAACTGACAAAACATACAAACACACGCACGTAAACACACAACTTAACAACTTCAAACTATGAATTAAACATCATTTTTTGGGGGGGCCCAGGATGAAAATCGAAGAATAAAGCTTGCTTTAAGCAGATTAAACACCATGTTAGAACCGACAAATGGCGGTTGTAGTCACACGAAAAGCATCATGGGGACGCAGATCCCTTCTAGCCAATAAGAAGCCAGTGAGAGGCGATATATCGGGATATATCCACTGGAGGGGTCCCTTGGGATTATTTTTAGCAGGGGCTAATAAATAGGGTTATATCGTTATTTCGCCTAATGATGACATCACATGGTTAGTGTTTCGTAATCAAGCACACGACTCAAAAATCCTCGCATCATTTCTCGCCATTTCTTCACCAGTAGTCATCCGTTAATTGATTGGATTTAGATTGACATTACATTTAACGTCAAATGGAAACTTGCCTTATGAAGGCTTTTAATGGACCCAACCTTTGTGTCATAGTTTTTCCACATTTTCCCGTTTAATAGGCCAACTGACATGATATTATTGTTGTTTGTCACCCATCTCTGAATCTTAGCTGGAAATAGAAATGACACGTGCTCTATCTATATTATTATTTCCACTCGCGCAGCGTCTAATTTGCAGATAAGAAGTGTCATTGGAATTCCAGACGAAGGCTTTTTAGGTTGCTTTTGTGTGTTGACACGCATTGACACACAGGTCGCGCGTACACATGCATATGGGGGAGGTGATTAAGTGGAAGCGATGGCAGGCTCGACAGGTGAGAGCATTGCGGCACGGGGGCTCTGACAATGTCGTTTCCGTGACAGGACGGCGCTCCGCTGGGGGATTCAATGTTTTTTTTTTAATTCTCTTTTCGTCCCGTGCTATGCTAAAGGGATTTGGAAAGGAAATGGACTAAAAATGAACCGTTAATAATGACACATTTTCCAATGATGACATGAGAATGTTCATTTTTTTATGGAGAATGCAGGTTAAAAATAGTTTTTTTTAAATTATTTTAAGCTATAATATTTATTTGAATGATTGGATATGTACACATTTATGCATTGGTTTTGATGTATGCAAAGGTTAGCCACTTTTTGACTCATTATAATAATTGGAATCAATCGTGTCTTTAAAATTGGCATTTTGGGCTTTAAAAAATTCAAACTTTTCTAATTACTTTTTAAATGTATTTACATTTTTTTTACAAAATGAGTGGAATCAACATGGAATTCAATTCAAGCTAAAAATGAACCGTTAATAATGACACATTTTCCAATGATGACATGGGAATGTTCATTTTTCTATGGGGAATGCAGTTAAAAATAGTTTTTTAAAATTATTTTAAGCTATTTTGGTAATTTCACAACTGCTACAAATATATACATTTTATTTTCATATGAATGATTGCATATGTACTCATTTATGCATTGATTTTGATGTACATGGACGCAAAGGTTAGCCACTTTTTGACTCATTATAATAATTGGAGTCTTTACAATTGGCATTTTGGTCTTTACAAAATTCAAACTTTTCTACTTACTTTTTTAATGTATTTACATTCCTCCAAAAATGAGTGGAATCAACATGGAATTAAATTCAAGTTAAAAATGAACCGTAAAAAATGACACATTTTCCAATGATGACATGAGAATGTTCATTTTTGCAGGTAAAAAATATTTTTTCTTAATTATTTTAAGCTTTCACAACTGCTACAAATATATACTTTTTATATTTATTTGAATGATTGCATTTGTACTCATTTATGCATTGATTTTTACAATGCATTTTGGATGAGCGAGACTTAAACCGCACCCATTTGACTTTGTGTACACCACAGTACATTGCTGCCACCTGCTGTTAAACTGTTATTTGATGGAAAATATCCAGCGTTTTATTTATAACAAATAGAAACTGACTTCAATATTTTTGGGGCAAAATAAGTGGTTTCAGAAAAGGAATGAATAAATGTGCTCATAACCACACACTGCCTTTTATCATCATATTTACATGTGGTTATCCATTTATTCATCAAAAATCAATCCAGTAAAAAAAAATCAAAGCAATATTCATGTTGACTACTTATCTATGTTGACTACCACTTATTTATTATGTTGACTACTTATACACTGATTCAATTCAATTCAATTTATCGGACGTGCTGGAATTTATATTATATTTAACATGATTTGAAAAAAAGTCTTCACGGAAAATGGAAAACCTTCCAAAATTCGTTTTGGCTTTGAGAAAATACACTTGCAAAGTAATAGAAAGAAAATGTGATGCGTATCATAGCCTTGGGGGGGTTACCCTTAAGTCGTATTTTTTAAAGGGTCTTCAGTATTGCTAATGAGCATTTGCACCTTATTTTTAGCTATTTGAAACACATTGACGTCTGGTTATCCGTTCATTGATCAATTGATCGGATTTGACGATAAACAGAATTTCTAGTACAGTGGTACCTCGAGATACAAGCTTAATTCGTTGCGGGACTGAGCTCGTATGTCGATTTTTCTCGTAACTCAAACGAACGTTTCCCATTGAAATGAACTAAAAACAAATTATTTTGTTCCAACCCTCTGAAAAAACACCAAAAACAGGATATTTGATTGGAATTTTTTTTTTATTTGTTCTAATTCGCCATCTATTAACAAAGTAACACATAACTAGTGGTTCAAGATTACTAAAATGTGTTTAATAGTACTAAAATTATACGGATTTTGAAGGGGGGGAGAGAGTGAGGGGGGGGGGTGCTTTTTGCACGGCAACGCGCTGGTAAAATAACATAAACAAATTTAAATGAACTTGGATTATGATGCAGACACACTCAAAAATAAGTTTAATCGAACCTAACACTAAACTTAATTCAAATTTTGTTTTATATTTTGACACTTTTCTTCTCCCGGGTTGGCTCTTTTTGCCCCGCCTCCACACTGACTTTCAATCAATATTGAAGGTTTTTTGAGTTTGTATTCCCTTCAAAATATTCCCAAAATGATGCACACAAATGTCCTCACAATAGGATAACGCACGACCACTTGCCAACGAGAAGTAGTATATACGCCATTCGCAATGACTAACGGGGAAAAAAAACACTGAAAAAATGCAACGCTCCGCCCAGTGCTCGCAGAGACATTACGAAGAGGGAGTTGCGACCAGAGACATTACACAAGTTAGTTGCGGGGAGAGAGACAGTGGCCATGATGTTCTTATGAGCATCATCTCGCGTCCTGTCTGCTCGTATATCAAAATTTGTCTCGTATCTCAAGATAAATATTTGCCCGAAATTTGACTCGTATCTCGAATTGCTCGTATGTCGGGTCACTCATATGTCGAGGTACCACTGTATATTTATTGTAAAAAAATAGGCTTGCAACCAAAAAGTTGATCTTCATTATTTGAATCTTACATTTTTATATTACTACGGAATACTGTGTCGAATCCTTTCTTGCACTTTGCAATCAATCGTACTTTGACCAACTTCTTTGGAGAAACCCACCTCGCAGAAACTCCAGCGTTTGCCACTTAGAGCACTCTTCATTTTATTTTTTTTCATTATACACCCTCGAGGGCTCATCAACTCTGAGTACTCATCAGTGTTAGTACTACTTCTCATTATTGTCCACTTTAGGAAAAGGAGAAGTCCTTTCCAATCAGCCACCTTTACTTTTTATACCGGGAAACTTCCCGTCCAATTTGAGGGACTGATTTTCGCATGAGAAAACAACAGGAAGCTAATCATATCAAAAAAAGGGGTTTATTATAGTCTTCCCCACCCCTACTTAGAATATAAAAAGTGTCATGTTAGATCATATATACTGTATATATTATATGATTACCTGGTTTAAGCAAGTATAAATACAAAAAGAAATAGAAAAGCCACAGTGTTAGACATGGCAGTGTAGACTTTGATTATATTGAGTAAGGCACATTGGATATAAAAAATAGAACAGTGCACTGTTTAAAATTCAAACAATTGGCTTCACTTGAAATGTTAAGTAAAAGCGTCATTGAAAACTCCAATAAACAAATACTGGGTTGAAATTTAACATCTTTAGACACCTAAACTGCACACCCTTGCTGACTAGCCAGATGCTAACGCGGTGCAGACTAGCTAGTTGTAATGTAAAAGTACAGAAAAAATAAGTTAACGCTATCAGAGGTCAGGGGTCGGCAAACTGGTCCTTGGGGGGCTGTTGTGGGTGCAGGTTTTGGTTCCTACCGATCCAACACAAACAGTTTAACCATTGATTGGACTTCTAAGATGCCAGATTGGTTGAAAGGTTTCCTCTTATAGGTCGGAACATAAACCCGTTGCCACTGCGACCCTTTCTGGAATAGTTTGGAGACCCCTGGGTTAAATGAGTACACAGACACTTGTGCGATACACCGTTTGAACTCAACATTTGAAGTAAACTGGACTTTTGATTTCGCAGAAAAAACCTGAGCTAAGTACTCTGGCTAACTGCCCAGAGGTTAGCGTGTTCTTTTGAAGGCATTGGGAGTAAGGCTAATGCCAGGTTCAAACATTTTCTCATTTCAAGTTCACTTTACTCTGAAATCTTCAGCCTGACGAATAGGAAGTTGTATTTTTCCACTGTGTGTTGACAGTTTTCAGCAGTTTTCTGGACTACGATTCAGTGTACATTGACTACAGTGTTGCAACAACAAAAAAACTTATCATAAAAGTTTCTCCCTTTTTTGGTACCAGTCTGTTTCTGCTGTTTTTACTGGAAATTCTGGGAGCTCCACACACTGTACAATACTTACAACAGGAGGGAATTGATCAGTTTTTGAAAAGTCTCAAACCCCTTTTAACCCATGCTTTTGCATTATAGGTCGTCGGCGTCCCCCGAGCTGAAGCTGCTGCGGCGGCTGCTGTCCTTGGAGGCGGCTGGCGGCGAGCCGGACGACAGCAGCGGGTCGGCGTCAAAGGAGGACAGCGCGTCGTCCATCAGGATCTCGTCAAGTGGATGCTCGCCCTTGAGCGTGGCGCTGAAGATCTCGGTGAAGTGAGACAACGGGTCGGAGAAAGTGCCGCAGCCGTCGGCGCCCGCCGCGTGGTCCTGCGGGACGACGGAAGACGCCGTGACGCCGGTCCCCACGGATATCCTCGGTAGGTAATCGCCATTGGGGTCTTCCTGGTAGAGAGGTGGCTGCTGGGTCTGAGGGGAGGACTGCTGTTGTTTGAGGAGGTGCGAGGATAGCTCTGTTGTCCCCAAAGAGGTGGCCATGTTTGGGAGGCCGTGCGCTCGAGCTTGGATCTCAAGTTCCTGTCGGAAAAAAAGCCTATGAATTAGACAGCATGTCAAAATTAAGCACATTACCTTAACTAGCTCCATAATTAGAATTCACAATGTACCTAGAGTGGGTAGTACATACCTGTCAACCTCTGCCGATAACTGCCCTTATAAATGATTATGATTCCCCTTACAAACCCCCAAAAAACCTTACAAACACCGTACGACTCGTACGGTGTTTGTACGGTTTTTGGGGGGTTTGTAAGGGGAATCATAATCATTTATAAGGGCAGTTATCGGCAGAGGTTGACAGGTATGGTAGTACATGAACTGTATTTTATAGTCAATTAACATTGCATTTCCATAAGAATGATAGGATAACCCCTAAAATAACTTCTAGAACTACGATTTTTTTCCTGAATTCTGGAACAACACAATTGAGACAAATAACATTAAAACACAACACAGTGGTACCTCGAGATACGAGCTTAATGCGTTCCGGGACTGAGCTCGTATGTCAATTTTCTTGTAACTCAAACTAACGTTTCCCATAGAAGTGAACTAAAAACAAATTAATTCGTTCCAACACTCTGAAAAAACACCCAAAACAGGATATTGGATTGGAAAAAAATGTTTTATTTGTTCTAATTCGCCATCTATTAACAAAGTAACAAATAACTAGTAGTTTAATAGTACTAAAATGTGTTTGATAGTACTAAAATTACACGGATTTTGCACGGCAACAGGCTTGTAACATAACATAAACAAATTTAAATGAACTTGGATTACGATGCAGACACACTCAAAAATAAGTTTAATCTAACCTAACACTAAACTTAATTCTAATTTTGTTTAACATTTTTATACCTTTCTTCTCCCGGCCGGGTTGGCTCAATACTTTGAAAGCCTGCTTATAAATGGTTTCAATTAGTTTTAGTGTTGTTTTGCAGACCGATAATCAACTTGTTAGGCAGTAAGTCATGTGTAAAATGATCAAATTATCAAAATATAGTTTTGCTGACTCATTAATAAGTGGATTACCTGAATTCGGAGTATCAGCCTTCTATTGGCCTGCTCCAGCTTCTTTTGGCGACTTTCCAGTTCCCGAGCGTGCTGCTGTTCCTTCTGCAGCCACCTGATGTACTCCACAGAGGCCTTTAAGATGGTTCCTTTGTTCCATCGCATGTCGCTGCACACACAACCAAATGTTCAGAATAGCTTTTTTCTTTTTCCTGCCTCATTCCTTCCTCTCCTTTCTCAATTCGGACAAGGCCATTATTCATCCTCGGACGTTACATGGAAATCTGAAAGGGGATTTTAATAGAATAATTAAGTGGAAAGTCCATTCTCGGACTTTCTTGGCATCTCAAATTAATCCAAGACTTGGGAACTCAAGGTGCGAGATTGCCTCCATTTTTAAGGCAAGGTAGTGAAATGGTCTTTTTTATGTTGGATCGGGCTAATAATCTTCTTTATCCCGCGTTAATGGTACCGCCGTGAAAAGGCCGACCTTGCTTTTAAATGTACGTCAAGGTTCAAATGGCCACTGGACGATCAGAGTTCTGAATCTTTTTCTAATTCTCTCCCTGCGATAATGAACAACTTTACCCTGTTTGGGATCCTGTCAAGTGTAGTTAGTGAAAATGTACAAATTACAGTGGTACCTCGAGATTCGAGCTTAATTCGTTCCGGGACTGAGCTTGTATGTCGATATTCTCATAACTCGAACGAACGTTTCCCATTGAAATGAACTAAAAACAAATTAATTCGTTCCAACCCTCTGAAAAAACACCAAAAACAGGATATTGGATTGGAAAAAATGTTTTATTTCTTCTAATTCGCCATCTATTAACAAAGTAACACATAACTAGTGGTTTAATATTACTAAAATGTGTTTAATAGTACTAAAATTTGACGGATTTCGCGGAGGGTAGGCGAAGGGGGACTTTTTGCATGGCAACGCGCTCGTAACATAACATAAACAAATTGAAATGAACTTGGATTACGATGCAGACACACTCAAAAAAAGGTTTAATCTAACTTTACACTAAACTTAATTCTAACTTTGTATTAAAGTTTGATACCTTTCTTCTCTTGGGTTGGCTGTATTTGCCCCGCCTCCACCCTGACTTTCACTATTGATAGGCTGTTTGCTTTTGTATTCCCTTCAAAATATTCCGAAAATGATGCACACAAATGTCCTCACAATAACGCACGACCACTTGCCGACGAGAAGTACAACTCTCAGTTGAGGCGATCCGCTGCTTTCTTTATCTACGATACCGTTTTATAACGGTTTTGTATGTATTGCACCGGCAAGACAGGCAAATGACCTCCGAAACTAAATGTTTCGGTACTTTGTACACAGCTTGTTTCAAATGTATAAGGTGGGATGTCAAATTCTCCAATTCTGTAATAATAATTCTGTAGTCTTCTCAATAGTTCAAGCTTTAACTTTTATTTCCAGAGCTGATGGCGCTAAAACCAAAGCATTTGTGAGCTCACCTCATATCAAAATGAAGCATTTTACAACATACTTACGGATCATTTGACTTTGGGATGAGCGTCCCCAGCTCTTTAATCCTGTAGTTGATGTTGTATCGTCGTCTTCTTTCGACTGAAAATCAAGAAAAAAAAGGTTCGAAATTAAGATACAAGTTTCGAGAGAGCAAAGCAAGGAAACAAATGTTGTGAGCCACTCACTCAAATTGTGGTTATCTTTTTTCTGTCTCTCCTTGGCCATGACTCGTGTGTCGTGTTCTGTTAAGGAGGGGGTAAAAAAAATGATTTTACAAATTGATTAGCGACGCAGTCTGATTGAGACAAAAAGGTCCAGTCAAGGAAGACACCGAGGTCAGCGCAAATGTCCCGTTTCCACGCGGGCATTAGCCTCGACAAGCTTGACCCCTCGCACGCATGCACGCAGAATGAAAGAGAGCCCAGTTTATCTCCCGCCCGGACGTCCACGGCTCATTGTGACCAAAAAGTGGGCACTTTTCCAGCGGCGGACTCCGTAATTAAGCCGATTTAGCAAGCGGCCTCGGAGAGGGGCAAGAAAATGCCACTGCATTTCTATTTGTATTCGCATTCTTCCAAATTACGTCATTAAGCTGAAATTGGATTTGCCAATTTGTCTCTGTTGATTCAATCAAGACAATTTGGAGTCTGAGGAGGTGCACATTGTCCTCGCCTTCGCTGAGAATGGAGGCTTTTTCAGCCCATATTTTCCATTTCCTAAATCGTTTCAAGCTCAATGTTAACAGAGTTATGTCTCAGATGGTCTCAAAGTTTGATATTTTTTTAATCATCAGTTCGGACCCACCCAAAAAGGCAACTCACGTTTGTATTTTTTTTTTTTTTTTTAACTCTCACCCAACCACGCCCACTTTACGCCCTCAAATCAGGGACCGGGTGCACCCGCACCCAGATCAAGTTCCGCCCCCGTGCTGATGCATTATTTTTTTACTCTTTTCCGATTGTACGGTAGCGACTAAGTAGTCTTTAAATCTTGTTAACACTATGGTATGGTTTCATACCTGTGGATTCCCTTTTTACTGTGAGCTTTGTGGGGTTAGATGTGGTACTCAGTCCACCACTAAGGGGGTTCATACCTGGTTCACCCCCATACACGTCCAGCATGCTGCCACTGAGGGACACCTGTTGGCAACAAGAAGGTCACATGGTCATTGTTTTTTCCAGTTCTTGGGTGTGCTTAAGCTGAGATATGAATTGTGTGTTGGCAACGTAGTAGAGTATGACTAGACAAAAGAGTAGAGGAGTCGTAGACAAATGTAGTGGCGGCGGAACCAATTTCCGTGCGACCTGACCTCCGCTAATGCCCCATTTTCAAAACCCTTTCACCCCAAACAATGACGGTCTCTGTGTTGAAAATAGCATCCCATTGGTGGAAAAGGCCATGCTGGGTCAAATGTTTGAAACAGAGACAAAACTGTTTTCATACGGGCCCTCGTTTTGTCTGAGAAAGCGTGTCCACCCTTTGATAATGATGTCTTTCCAAGGTCAAGATGTGGCGTGCTTGCCCCCATGGTTATCGGTTTGCCAATTGGTGAATTGTGGGAACACCCGCGAGACCCTCCCTTACAGTTTCAAGACCAAAATGAAGCAGCAGTGCTTTTGTCCTCAGTTATCTCAGAGGAGAGCTTATCAAAAACAGTCCAACAATTCGTAATTCGGCATCTCCCTTTTGTAAACATTCCTGAAAGTTGGCAAAATCATCGATGCCAACTCACCAGAGCTAATATATTTAGGTGTGGTGTCATTCCTGAGTAATTCAATTTGAACCGAGAACACCACCAGAAAATCTTGGTTTGAAGGCCTTATCTCCGCCTCCCCCTGCTTTTGGGCTCAGTCCGTGTCACATTATCAGTGGGTGGGATTGTTTCTCCTCCTCAACACTATTTCCCAGTTCCTGTAACATCGTTTTTTTTTTGGACAGCAAGGTTTGGGGATTCATACCTGTCAACCTCTGCCGATAACTGCCCTTATAAATGATTATGATTCCCCTTCCAAACCCCCAAAAAACCTTACAAACACCGTACGACGTACGGCGTACGGTGTTTGTAAGGTTTTTTGGGGGTTTGGAAGGGGAATCATAATCATTTATAAGGGCAGTTATCGGCAGAGGTTGACAGGTATGGGGATTCCTGTCGGAATCAACTTTGGAAGCTTTCTTCTTCTTCTTAAATGATGTGAGAACTATTCCTAAGCCCTGATGAACTTTGACTCATCTCCCGACTCAAGCTGACCTCAAAGCTAGGGTCCTTGAACGGCCACCCTAGTTCTTTTAACCCCGGGCTGCCACCTTCTATTTCTGACATTCCCATTCATGTTCAAAACCGGAAAGAATGCAAAAGTAGCCGACTCAAGAAAGTGTACTTACATTGTTTTGCATTAGGATGTTCGACTCCATGCAATCCAGGCCACCGTCTTTGAAGCCCGATTCCAGACTGATAAGGTCATCGATGACTTCATCCATCGGGAACTAAAAGACAGAAAGAGAGACTCAAGAGTCCGGAACTATGCACCTCTGACCACAAAAGTATTAGATTAGTGTGGAGTTAGTTGCGGAAAAAACTGTTACCAAAACAACTCCTGTGAGAACGTTTCATCGACAGTGACAAAGTCTAATGTTATTGATGAGGCGCGGAAGAAGAGATACAGTAAATGTTAAAAGTTCTTATCTGAACAGAAGAACAGGGGAGGACTGACAATCACTCGGAACTAACCGTGGATCATAATGTGACGAGAAGACGTGTCATTGAGAGTTCTTTCCCGGACAGAGTTTTGCAACTTCACGCTTTATGTTTTGGATTTCACTTCCTTACAATCAGACAAACGGAAAGGCACTCACCTCGCTTTCGTGGTTAGCCATCGTCATTAGGGTGACGGGACTTTCGGGGCCGTCGTTGACCGAGCCCACGTGTCCGTTCCTCATGACGGGGACGGTGGCCAGCGGTTGACCGGTAGCGTGGGGATGAGGCACGGCGTGTCCCTGCGCCACCGGCGAAGCCAACTTGGAGCCCAGTGTCAGGTACTGCTTGACTTGCTGACTCTGGCTCTGGTGGAGGTGGAACTTTGAGTTTTCCAGTTGGTTCTGCACCTGCGAGGGGGAGGATGGGACATGAGTCGGTAGTGTGGACACTTTCCGAGTCGCGTGGCGCCGGGCTGTGGCGAGAAGTTGATCTGACTCAGGACGCAGAACTGGAAAGTCAGCGCTTAGTCATTTATTTTGTGAGTTTTTTTAAAAAAAAAATCCTTCCAAACAGTCACCGTGGCGGCCCTATCGGTCTTACGTTCAAAGCTCCGCTCGCATCCCGCATCGTGAAGTAGCCGCAGTCGGATAAATGTGGCATTCTCAGTTTAGCTTGTCGCTCTTCTGGCTCCTTATTGAGTGGATGTCCCTCGCGGTGTCCAAGTGGGGCCTTTATAAAGGGCCCAAAGTGAACTAATTAGGCCCAAAGCTGGAGGTAAACCTTCCTGTTGCGTAGGAAGACAATCACTTCAAACAGCTGCCTGTCAGATCACCCGGGGTTTGATCACTGCAGGACGTTTGCCTTTACCGTCTATCACTAATTCGCTGGGACCGCCCTTTTCAGTCTCGACGACCAATCGACACTCAGCTCCTAAGGGCCACTCCTGCCCGCTCCAGGGTTTGCATCCGCACAAAATGACCCTTGTTCTCACCAATAGCAGTTTTAAATAACTCTACCAATGCCATTTTTAACCAGTCTCACTCACTCCTCTTTACCGACCGCCATCACCGCGGGGCTATTAGAATAATCGGTTACGCCAACAATGGCGTCAATAAAGCCATTGAGAGGTCTGAGTCCACTTCCGTAATTCACACAAGACATATTTAATGACTTTTGTTCAACTGACAAGGAGTCTCTTTGTCGTCAATGTGTAGCCTAGTGACGATTTTGAGACAATCCTATAGTGTAAACAAGTTTGGAAAACATTACCCTTGATGTCTTTAGTGCTCTAATCAAAGGCATGGAATGAAATTTCCTGAACTTTTATTTTTTTATCTCTATTCGGATGATTCTCCTTGACCGGACCAAGCTAATCAATTGTAAGTAGAAGTATTTAATTGCCACTTGACCTGTTGCGCTGATATTTCAGATGAATTCAATTTTGGCTTGCGGTCGCATTGATGTCACCATTTTTCTTAGGGAGAGTCCGTTCCGAGGAGTCGGAAAAGTTAGAAGTAGCCTTAGAAATTCACAAAACAATTATGGAGCCCTTATCATACAATGTCTTTTTTATGTACTACCCAAAAACGTTGTGCTTTTATGCAGGAATTCTTCAAACTTTTTGGGGGACTACCAATTATTACTCATGTTTTTGGTTATTTATTTGGCTTTTCATCTTAAATACATACTTGATAATTGCGTGGTGGTTAATGGTTCAATATGGATTTGCTTTAGCTACTCTTTATGCTGTTGTAGCAATATTTATATGTACATAAATGTACATGAATGTGTATATAGTTCCTCACCTAAAGAGCACAAAGACGATTCAGTTTCCAGAACGCATACGAAAGCCATCATTGATTTTGGATTTTTGTTTATATTTTGAAGTTACACGCAGCAACAGACTGTTTTTAAGCGGAGTTGCTGTTTTTTTTGCCAGGCATTCAGTTAAATGAGAGAATTCTGTCCACAATACTCATCTTGTCAGTCATCACTAAAGACCTCTTCTGTCCCTCCACAAGATGCCAGTTGTTAGTCAACCCGTTTTGTTTTTACAAGACACCGCACAGCACTTTTCGCTTTGCCGTTTTTCCATACTGTAAATGACGGAGACACGCTTGTTATCCACTTAAAGGAATCCGATTAGATTGGAGAGGTTGCGCTGCTTCAGTCACCGAAGTTGAACTGCACAATGCCACGTTTGTGTTCATGTGTGAAGAGGGCATGCTGGGGGATTATCAATGGCCCTACACACACTCGCACGTATGCACAGGAATGGAAGAAGATTCCAAACAATTCCAGAGTCAAGTTTAGAATTTTTTTTTGTCTCCCCTTCTCAATTGTTCTTTTTGAGACGCTTGGGTGTTTCTTTTTGGGGATGCTGAGCTGCACTGGCACCTGCCACCACAATGGACCAAGTGTATATTTTGTATATTTATACATATGTATGTGTGTGTATATATATATATATATATATATATATATATATATATATATATATATGTATATGTGTATATATATATATATATATATATATATATATATATATATATATATATATATATATATATATATATATATATATATATATGTATATATATATATATAGAATATATGTGTATGTGTATATGTATATATATGTATATAGAATATATCTATCTGTATATATGTATATAGAATATATGTATATATATATATATATGTATATATATAGAATATATGTATATATATATATATATATATATATATGTATATATATGTATGTATATATATAGAATGTATGTGTATGTGTATATGTATATATATATGTATATGTATATATATGTATATATATAGAATATATGTGTGTGTATATGTATATATATATATGTATATATGTATATATATATGTGTATATATATATATATGTATATATATGTGTATATATAAATATATATATGTATATATATATATAGGTGTTTATCATTCTTGCGTCCTGTACCTGTCATCTCAAGTTTTAAAAAAATGTTGACCGTGACTATGCGAAAACTCCACCCTTCCACATCTACAATTTTACAAATGTGAGTCATAGCAGATGCCGACTATTCATCAAGCATATCATGGTAAATTTTCCAGAAAACGTGTATTGTGCATGTGAGCTCATACCGAGTACATTCCCTGCTCATTGCTAAGTGAATTTCTCTTGTATTCATCTGCATTAGAAACCACAGAGACTTAACTTCATGACATAAAATTAGACTTTGCAAACCTTCAGTCACTTTTTTACCCAGTTTGGTCATTGCTCCATTTTGAAGTGCACTAGTCTCCCTAGAAGCAAAGCGACCCCAGAACAGGATGAGACCCCAACCAAGAACCAAACCCCACCCATTTCACAGTTATACTTTGGAGTTTTTCTATCCAAAAGACAAACTTGCGCAAGAAAGTTTCAATCTTGCTCAAGTTCTCCTTTCACTTCAGAAAAATCCAGCTGCTTATGAAAGACATGAAAACACTATGGGCAGGTGTATCCTTTGTTCCCAGCAATGCCTGCTTGCAGTAAAACGGTAGATTGACAATAATTCTTATGAGTTTACCATGTTTTTGGGACTATAAATAGCACCTGAGTGTAGGCACAGTAACTAAAAATACTGTGTCATGAAGATGGAGGAAAATATGTGAGAGTTATCTTTGTCGTTGCTTCAATTCCTCTGATTTAATTTTTAAATGAACAACTATTTTGACAGTCGATTGCTCATTTCATATTAATATATATTAAATAAACAACTATTTTGACCGTCGATTAATCATTTACAAATGATATTGACCTCAACTTTCTAAATCCTTTTTGTGGGGCTTTTGTTTTCATTTTCAATTTGTTGTACATACAGTAGAAAACCAAAACAAAGAATAAGTTAATTTATTTGATTGTAAAATGAAAATATTTAAAATTTTACTTATTCTTAAGTGCGTTTAGATATTTTATTCAGAAAACAAAATATAAAGAAAAAAGTCAGTTCTATTTTTTTGTTTACAAAAAAATTCAAACCTTAAAGTATGAGGTTTTGCAGTTGTTGTTTTTTTTAAGAAAAACATAAATATTGTATTTTAGTCTTTCTTCCGGTTAATAAGAGAAAATGAATAAATATTCTCCTAACTTTGTAGTTCTTAAAATATATTTGATTAATTCCAGGCCACACAAAACAATGTGGCGGGCTGCATCTAGCCCCCGGTCCTTGAGTTTGATACCTGTACTCTGGCATATAAATCGGAATATTTAGGAGGACTTTTTAATCATCAGAACCCAACAAATGCAACATAAAAAAAATCATAGCTGTAAACTGGGCTATCAAACGATGAAAAAAAGTGAGTTAAAATCCAGATAAAAACGACAGTAACCACACAGTGTAGATGTATAATACCATTTTGTGCAATAACCTGGCAACCCGAAAATTCCAAATCTGAATACATTAAAGACGTAATCGCGGGATATCAAACGATGAAAAAAGTGAATTAAAATCCAGATAATAACGACAGTAACAACACAGAGTAGATGTATAATTCCATTTTGTGCAATAACCTGGCAACCTGAAAATTCCAAATCTGAATACATTAAAGACGTAATCGCGGGCTATCAAACGATGAAAAAAGTGAGTTAAAATCCAGATAAAACAGACAGTAGTGTAGATGTATAATTCCATTTTGTGCAATAACCTGGCAACCCGAAAATTCCAAATCTGAAAACATTAAAATCGTAATCGCGGGCTATCAAACAATGAAAAAAGTGAATTAAAATCCAGATAATAACGACAGTAACAACACAGTGTAGATGTATAATTCCATTTTGTGCAATACCCTGGCAACCCGAAAATTCCAAATCTGAATACATTAAAGCCGTAATCGTCCCCTCATCATTTATTGCCCACGTCCCACTTCCTCGCCCATACCTGCAGTAGCTGGATCTCCGTCAGAGTGACCAGTTTGACCACGCAACACCGATTCATGGCGCCCGCGGCCTCTCCCATTGCGGGCCAACGCGCCAATTCGGCAGCCGATCTCACGGAGCTTTGTGTCTCACCGTAGGAGACCCGAGAAGAGGAAGGACGAGAAATATCGGCGAGGAAAGGAAGGCATGACACATCAGCTTATTTGGGGAGCAACACGGGCCGCTTCCTCCGTCTGTATGTTTGTGTGTGTGTGACTGAGCGAGAGAGAAAAACCTGACAGAAGCAGAAACACAGACGGCGGTTAAGTTTGCTCGCGTAGCTAAAAGAGGACGAAACAGGCAATGAGTTGCCTCTGCGTGCACATGGCCACACTTTTCCTTCCTGCAGAAAATTCAGCACATTCTGCCAGGTTATCTCCATGACAGTCGCTTCCCTTGTTAGGCTTTTTATTTTTCTCGACGCCGTCAACGATTTGAAATTGTACACGCTTGTGATTGGTGCTAAGGCCTCCCTTGAGTTGACCTTTTCTTACAATTGCAGAATTCCTGTTCAGCGTTGCAGTGATAGACTTGAGAATCCTACAATTAAGCAGTGGCGGTCCGTGCATTTTCTCGTAGCGCCTTCAACGGGTCAAATCCACTTCCTAGCAGCACTTAATGATTAAATACAAATACTGGAGCTTTTCAGACATTACAACCGGGCCGGGGGGGTGATTTTCCCAGGAAAAGACAGCGATGGACGTCAATGGCGAAATGGCAAAAATTGCACTAAAATGGGGTAAAATCCACTTCCTAGCAGTATTTAGTGATTAAATACAAACACTGGAGCTTAAATACAAACACTGGAGCTTTTCAGATATCAGAACTTGGCCCACAATTGAAATATTATTTCAGAATATAGCCATATTTTACTCACCAAAAATCATTTTTAACTGTACACAATATCCATCCTCCTTTCTTTCTTCCTTCTTTTCTATCGCCATCGAAGCTAATGCTGAAAGTCGACCTGTCCTGTCGTAATTCTGGCATAGTCCGTCTTGAAAAGGGCTTTAAATCAACACAACAATATATTTGCTTGTGCAGCTCGCTCCAAATACAGTTTGGTAGCTCTGGCTAATCACTAGCCAATCATAGTTGGTGAAAGCGATGACGTATCCCTACGCCTGCGACAAGGCAAGGTGGTGTTGCCAACTCGAAATCTGATTGGTTAAAGCAACAGTCTTATCGACGCTTGTTTAATGCAGCAGAGCCTGCAGAACTGATTGTGAAGGCCTTGAGGCAGATTTCTGACCCTGGCAACAAATAATGGCTGAAATGTGATTGGTTAAATGCTTCAATATGAAAACACACATCTGGAAGCAGTGTAACCAGGGGGAAAAGCAATGAAAGGAAGCTAACAGACCATTTGGAATAATAAGTACGTATTGATGGACAAAATATAATATGATTCAGATATTTCTTAGGCCAGCAGAGAAGGCCTTGAAGGCCCTGACCGCCCACCACTGCAATTAAGAGTCTTGACGTAGTCATTAAATGAGAGAATTTTCTCCAAAGTCATTATCTAGGCTCACACAGATCCATTTGCTATTTGAATTGTGCACGGAAAATCATTTTTGGGGACGGTTTGCCTCTGCATAGATGAAAGCGAGGACGTCATCAAAAGAGAGGATTCCGGGAGTGGGCCTCACAATCAACTGGAAAATGGTCGTCGAGACTTGTTCGCTTTATCGTGGGATCGTCGCAATACGAATTTGAGTTTAGCATTTTGGATCTTGTCAAAACCTTCCTTTTATTTTGAAAGTCAAGTAGCATGCTCCCTTCCTTTTTCACAAAAAATTGAAAATGTTGAAAGTTTTTCATATTTGGCTGGCCATTTTAACTTACGATTCATTTGGAAGCGCATCGTCAAGTTATAAATAAGTTGAGCATTTTGCACCTTGTCAAAACCTTCCATTATTTTGAAAGTCATGTAGCATGCTCACTTCCTTTTTCACGACACGCTAGTTGTTTCAGACAGTGTAGTTTGCCAAAAACCAAACCATGAGTCATTGTTGATATCCTGTTTGTGTTTTAGATTTCTTTGCAACTCTTGAAAAAAGGAAACTATTTAAAAATTAGATCCTATTGAGCTTTATTTTTGGAAGGCTCGCTGATAAATTCCACGGGGAAAAATCGGAAAATTCTCTTTACAACTGTGCTCTGTAAACAAAACAAAAAAGGCATCGATGCCAAATCTAATTAAGCAAATAAAATTTCTATAATGCAGTTAAATCCGGTTGGGCAACGAGTGCTTTTGAAATATTTTAGCGTTCAATACAGAGCGTAATGAAATGTCTGTCTGCATTTGTTCCACTGACTGGGGTTCTCATTAAAGGCTTTAAATGCGCATCCTTCGCAGCATTATTTTAGCCGCCGGAACCAAAGAGATTTTGTGGCGCCATTTGAGGCTCACGTTGGCCTCGCCCGTCCGTCCACGTGACTTGCGGTCGGCGCCTTATCGATCTTGGTAACCCTTGATCACATGGCGCCGTCTCAAATTTTACCATCCGCCCATGGAATGTACGTTTGTGGTGCCGTAATGGATGAAAATTCCATTTTTCGGGGGTGACGGGGGAGCCACAAGTGCTCACCTTTGGTCGTGGCACGTGCCATGTTTTAAAGATCAGGGACTTCTCGGCTTCTGAGGCCACGCATCAAAGTGCGCCTCGCACATCTGAGGCCTGTTTTATCCTGCTAGAAAAAGAATGTGTAATAACAGAGTGGAAGCGCTGCACTTTTAATGATCGGCAAATGAATTCAATATCGCGGCCGTTTTAACCGGATGGCGTCGAAACGGCGCATTGTTCGTTTCGGTTAAGATGGTGCGAGCAGTTTAGTTTGGTCGACTTGATTTGTTTTCTTGCTTTTTTTAGATGATCATGTTCACGTTGAGGGAGGGAGAAGTTTTGCATATATCTATATCTATCTATTTCTATATCTATATATGTCTATCTATTTCTATATCTATGTCTATCTATTTCTATATCTATGTCTATCTATTTCTATATCTATATCTGTCTATCTATTTCTATATCTATGTCTATCTATTTCTATATCTATCTAGAGAGAGAGAGAGACATTTTGCATATATCTATATCTATCTCTCTCTCTCTATATATATATATATATATATGTCTATCTATTTCTATATCTATATCTATGTAGATATATAGACAGAGAGAGAGAAGTTTTGCATATATCTATATCTATTTCTATATATCTATGTCTATCTATATCTATCTATCTATATATATATAGAGAGAGAGAGCGAGAGAGAAATATATATATATATATGTCTATCTATTTCTATATCTATTTCTATATCTATATCTATGTCTATCTATTTCTATATCTATCTATTTCTATATCTATATCTGTCTATCTATTTCTATATCTATATCTATGTCTATCTATTTCTATATCTATCTAGAGAGAGAGAGAGATACGTTTTGCATATATCTATATTTATCTCTCTCTCTCTATATATATATATATATGTCTATCTATTTCTATATATATGTAGATATATAGATAGAGAGAGAAAAGTTTTGCATATATCTATCTATTTCTATATATATCTATATATCTATGTCTATCTATTTCTCTCTCTCTCTATATATATATATATATATATATATATATATATATAAAGATAGATATATATATATATATAGAGAGAGAGAGAGAGAGAGAAATATATATATAGTATATAGTAGATTTACTCTTTCCTATTAAATCCCTGTGACAACAAAATTAAGCTGAATACTTAGTTTCTTATTTTTTATAGTGTAACTGACCGGATAAAAGAGAAACCATTGATGTTTAAAATAAATTTGAAACCACACTGCCCGCTTAGTAAACATAAGTGTCTTTGTCTATCTCCTAATGTCATTTCCTCATCACAAATCACACCGCAACGAGCGATGTGACAGGAGGAATTGTCATGCATTAAAGACCGATGCGCTTTTGTACCAAGTAAGCGGTCAGGATTTCCCTTTTTCGGGTTCAAACTCTCACACCTTCAATGGTCCAATATTAAAGAAATAACATGGGGAAGGGGGTGCTTGAGCATCTTCAGTCAGCACCAAGCAGATGCGATTAGTCAAATGGGATAATACAATTTTTGCAGCTAAATCGGTTAGGCCTGTTCACAAGAGCTCTCTGTTGGAATTTTCAACGACGTGCACGTGCCTCAATCTGCGTTCTCGCACGCTCACACACACGCGACGTGAGATACACCTGCACGGCCTGCGCTCAACTCCAGGACTGTGCAATCATCAGAGGTATATTCGGTTTATGGGGAAAAAAACTCTGAAGTATATTTTTCTTCTACTTTTGCAGTTTTGCCATTTTAACATTTTAAGATGGTCAAACCAATCGAAAACTCAAGTAAATAATGATTACAGTGGTACCTCGACATACGAGTGGCCCAACATACGAAAATTCGGCGAAACGTCCGTTCGGCAAACTGTCCGTCGGCCAAACGTCCGTCGGCGAAACGTCTTTCGGCGAATCGTCCAGTCACGTTGGGGGCCGATACCGATGCCTAGACCCCATTGGTTGGACAGTAAATTTACCAGGGGGTAGCCTATCGTGATCATGCGGTGTTGGAAAGTTGAACGTGGAAGAGAAAGAAAAAAAACTGATTCGATAAATGAAGTGGGAACTTGAGTAAACCGAATAAAACCACACGGAAGCACCACTTTTTTTGTAATATGTGACAACTATAGCAAAGGAAGAATGTGAAAGAAAGCATCAATACTCGTTCATTTCTGGTTCATTTTCAGCTGTGAATCATTTGAAACACAAAAATGAAAATGAACTTTGAATGAATTTTGAAAGTGGAAACTTTAAAGTTGGATACGGCCTCAAAAATGTCAACCTAACCTCATTTGTCAAGCACTGTTCAAAAGGTTTTTGGTGGAAATATGTTGATGACACCTCCCCCCTACTCCGTTGATTGAGGAAAATGAAATAATGCAATAGCTTTTTAATGAGAACTAAGCAGAAAATTAGATCAAGCTTTGACCTTACCCGAACTAATATTATACGGTTTGTGCCGTGGACACAAAGAGAGGCTTGTGTTTGGCTCCGCTCGGCTATCTTAGGGAGATGGGAAGAAGACTAGCATCTCTTCCCAACAACTAACCAACCAGCAAAAGGCCGATATGAACCATAATCCAAATTGTATTGGTTCAAATCCAGAATTAGACATTTTGATTTCGGAATTCTTGGTCCGCTGCGACATATTCTCTTAGTTTAGACATTGTTTTTATGCTTAAAACGGATAGAATAATCCGTAATGTTAGCAAATCCGTGCTAACGTTAGTTTTTCTCGAGAATAGAAGCTGGCCAGCTAATTTTTCCTGGATCATTCCAGAATTCTTCAAATTTAGCCTTCATTACTAATGGAATTCATTTGTATTTAGTTATTTTAAATGGGAAAAATTGATTTGAGATACAAGTAATAATAATAATAATAATCGGACATAGGCTTTGTCATCATCATTGACTCGAACAAAAAAGCCTAATTGTCATCATTCCCAGAAACTGCGTATGATGAAATTGGTAAATTGACATATGAAGGTTACTGTAGAAGAAAGCTCAAATTGGCAAACTCACGTAGAACAGCAACAATCATAAACTTCTATTCTACGAATAAGATGTGATTAGTTATCCGCAGAAGGACCAATTACAACACTTCATGAAATAGATTAAAAAAAAGGGCATCAAACTCCTAAACAGTGGAAAATTCTACAAAGCTACAAAATACCATCATTCGCCCTCATTCGCCCCTTCCCAATGTACGTCAGTGGCAGCCAGTGAGGTAACAAGGAAGTGACTAGAAAATGCACCAAAATCAGCAGGAAATGACCTATCAATAGGAAGCAGGTTGGAACTGCCATATCATCAACAGGACAAAAGTGGTCCAAAATTCAGTGCCATCAATGGCACTACACGTCAAAATAGATTAGATGTCTAGCGCTGTCAATTGTAATTACAGTGGTACCTCGACATACGAGTGGCCCGACATACGAGCAATTCGAGATACAAGTAAAATTTCGGGCAAATATTTATCTTGAGATACGAGACACATTTTGATATTTTGACAGCCGGCTGCTCATAAGAACATCATGGGCACTGTCTCTCTCCCCGCAACTTCCTCGTGTAATGTCTCTGGTCGCAACTCCCTCTTTGTAATGTCTCTGCGAGCACTGGGCGGAGCGTTGCATTTTTTCCAGTGTATTTTTTCCCATTAGTCAGTGCGAATGGCGTATATACTACTTCTCGTTGGAAAGTGGTAGTGCGTTATCCTATTGTGAGGACATTTGTGTGCATAATTCTCGGAATATTTTGAAGGGAATACAAACTCAAACAACCTAGGATATTGACTGAAAGTCAGTGTGGAGGCGGGGCAAAAAGAGCCAACCCGGGAGAAGACAGGTTTCAAAATGTGAAACAAAATTAAAATTAAGTTTAGTGTTAGGTTAGATTAAACTTTTTTTTGAGTGTGTCTGCATCATAATCCAAGTTCATTTAAATTAGTTTATGTTATGCTACTAGTGCGTTGACGTGCAAAAAAAATTCCATGAAAACGAAACCAAAATGAGTTCTATAACAAAATAGTCATGGAAAAAAAATAGTTCTTAGAAATTGAAATAGAAAGTGGAAACTTACAATCTTATCTCTTCCACTGCCGTTAACAGAAATAGACATTCAATTGATTTGAACTGGGATAGCTAGCATTGAATAAAAACTGTTTTGGTGCCATTGACGGCGGCAGACGTGCAATCCAATTCGACTGCCAGTTAAAAAGTCGTTCAAGCAAAAAGTCAAACTTGTTGAAAAAACATTACATTAATTAACGTTCACCTCAGATAGTTTCACTTTTCGATGTTCAAGCATCCAAAAACTTGGCGCCAAACCAAGTACACCTAATTGACGTTAGTTAATATGGACAATCCAGGTAAATAATGTACTTTCACGACTATAAGGTGCACTGCATTAAAATGTGCACCCTCAATGAATGACACATTTTATTTTTTTTCCATATATAAACACACTGGATTATAAGGCCCTGTATTTTGAAGAAAATTTAAAACTTTTAAGAGCCCTTTATTGTTGTGAAAATACGGTACTCACATCCTTAAAACTAGTCTGTCAATCCGGTTAAATGAATAACAAACTGTGCCTGAGTTCAATTTCTGCCCACAACTACATCCCATAATATTTCAAACCCATTCTTTCCTAGTACTTTTCTTGTTGGGTGTTTGAAAAATTGACATTAAACCATGGAGATCTGTCCAAGCTAAGCGAAAATGGAAAAAAAACAACCTCAAGTCACCTCAAACTTTCTCTCTCAGCTGTCATCTATTAAAAATACATTCCCCATTACATATTTGCACACTTTACTCTGTCTCCTTCTCATCTCGGCCGCCTTGATGTTTGTCTCTGTGGCTCTCTTGATCAGATTTGCCTCTGTCTATCTCTTCATCTGCACATACACCTGTGCAAGACTAACGTGAGACGACACCAATCTTTTTCATCACGATGGGGAGCCCGAGAGACCAAAAGACTAGCTTAAAAGGCGTGTTTCAGGGTATTAATTGCTTGACATGGCTCACCCAGGTATGGGAAACCTTGCATGTGCGGCAATTAAACACACTTGGAGGGGGCGGGGGGGACGTAAATAGTTGAAATACTTTGACGTCTGCACGAATCACGTGTCGTGGCCGTAAAAGTTATGCTAAGTTAACAGAGGTGAGGAGTACTTTTCTCAAGATAAATGATATAAAGTACACAAAGTGCATAGCTCGTGATTGTAGGGATGCAGCTACCCTTAAGTATTTATCTGCAGGTTAAAATCTGGATCATTTTAGCAGATGTAAACGAAGAAATGTGTTTAAAATTGCATAACATTTACTTTGGTGCCAAGATTGCACTTTCAAAAGAGCATTAAAGGCCAATACAAAGTCAAATGCAGATATCATGCGTATCTCCAGACTCAACAGAATTGCCTTCTGTAATTTGCTTTGCAGAGAAGTGATCTCGACATTGAATGAAAGGCTTCAAAATGTTAGCACAAGCAAAGAAAGCGAACCAACAAGGGGAAAATATGAGAAGAAAACCGAATGAATTTTCTCCTGACTCAGCCAACAAGGTAAGATGTGCAGTTTTATTTCCATATATGTTAATGTCTTTGTCAATTGTCTTGATGTTTTCATCAAGTGTTGTGCTTAGTATGTTTTGGATCTATAACAAAATTAATTCATCCATTGTAACACATTAGTATGTTACAAGAGCCATTCCACTAACTGTTCTCGAGTTTTACCAAAAAAATTGGACTGGAAACAAATGTTATACCACTTGACATCAGATTGGATTTAATTCCCAAAAGACAAAAATCCCATTTATCACAAAGCAATTTTTTTAATCTGCCACGTGACAAACTCATACTGATACGGACTCAAAAAAAACCAATGATTATTTCTCTGTTCTGCAAATGTTATTCCAGGTAAGCCAAAGAAAATGAGTAAGTGTAACATACCTGCCCATACCAGTTATATTCCAACATTGTATCAGTTCACTGAAACGTGCGCCTCCGCTCGGAACCAGACACGGGGGGAAAAAAAACGCGGCCGGGTTGCGGAATAGTCGGGCGGAATAGTCGGGGGACAAAGCATTTGGGCTTACGCGTGTCCACATGCGTGGACCAAGCCCTCATTGGCAAGCCTCGGCCGTCGAATTTGGGCACTCCCAAAGCTTCTGACCTGTTGATAATGAACCTGAACCCATTATTTTGAGTCAATGAATTGAAAGAAATAGGGAAAGGAATGAAAGCCGCAGGGCCAATTAACGGCATTCTTGGATGTATTACGCCAAGCCCGTCGCTCAGGCAGACCACTTTGCGCCTTTTGTCTTGATCCCCTCTGTTATTCATTAATTATTCCGAGCGGGGTCGGGGGTCCCGCGGCTAATTGTGCTAGCCGTTTCCATCTCTCGGCAAGGACGGCAATTCATCGATTACGTAGAGTGATTTGACGACAAATAAAGCTTCAAATTCAATATCGTTGCTTAGGTGATAGACTGGCGCTTTGTAATGTTTGTTTTGAACGTGCTGTATTTAGCTTTATTGGTGTGGGAGTATACACTGCCCTCTGGTGGAAGGAGGGAGTATGACGTAACTCTCGTCGATGATGGCTACGTTTTGAGATTCCTTCTGTGAGCATTGTGAATGCGACGAGCAAGCTTCCGCTACGAAATGTCATTTCAAAATCAAATAAAACAGTTGTTATCTCATTAAGATTTTCGAACCAGTTACTTACTTGTTCATACAAAGTGTGCATTTATGTTGACGTAAAGAGCTGTTGTTGTCATGTTGAGCTTCAGTAACCACAGCATGTTATAGATTTGAAACCTTAATGCTTCATGATTAAAAGTTATAGAAGAATTCAATATTATTGTTGCGGTTTTACTATAGTTGTATAAATATATAGTAGCTCATTTGTGATTTAATCTGCCACGTGACAGACTCAAACTGATACGGACTCCAAAAAAAATGATTATTTCTCTGGTCTGCAAATGTTATTCCAGGTAAGCCAAATAAAATGAGTAAGTGTAACATACCTGCCTATACCAGTTATATTCCAACATTGTATCAGTTCACTGAAACATGCGCCTCCGTTCGGAAACAAACACGGGGAAATGCGGCGGCTGAGTGGTTAGCGCGTCAGCCTCACAGTGGGAGACCTAGGTTCAAATCCAGGTCGGTCCACCTGTGTGGAGTTTGCATGTTTGCGTGGGTTTTCTCTAGGTACTCCGGTTTCCTCCCACATTCCAAAGACATGCATGGTAGGCTGATTGGACAATCTAAATTGCCCCTAGCTATGATTTGGTGTCCTTTGTCTCCTAATGCCTTGCGATTGGCTGGCCACCAATTCAGGGTTGTCCCCCGCCTCTGGCCCAAAGTCAGCTGGAATAGGCTCCAGCACCCTAGTGAGGATATAGCGGTTCAGAAAATGAGATGAGATGAGATCATTTGTGATTAGCACGAGGCTAGCAGATAGAGTTCATCTTTATAGAATGAATTTATGCATGCAGAATGTGAATTTATGATCCTATTTGGTTGATTTGCGCCACTACATAGCGCGTCGTAGCCCGTACTGTCAGATCTTTGCTGATCCCAGATCAGTTGCGCACATGTACTCCACACGTTTTAATGAGGCTTATTTTTGTAAACCTTTTGATCAATTTGGCTTCACATTTTCCAAGAGTTCCCAAGTCCTCGTAGCTTATTTTCTTCGCACATCAAGCTTGTCAGGTTCCCAGAGTTACAGAGGCCAGTTTGTGTCTGAGGATTTTTCACAGTCTGGGACAGTTTTAACGGGCCATTGGCAACGCATTGCTTGGTTTTGGGTCAATGCGGAAGACTTTGGGTCACATTGTCTCGCACAGGAAAAGGGGGAGTGTCAATGACATTTTCGCTTTGATGCCTCGGTGTATTTCATAAAGGCATTAAAACGGCAGGAAACAAAAAGAAATTCAATTTTACCCAGCGATAACCATGTAATCAGATTAGGAAAAGATCTTGTCTGTGATGTCGATTCATCTTGAATGTAATTATATGAAAGACAGCATACCAGTGTTGATTTATCCATTAGACTCTTTGGGTCTCTACCTCGTATATAACTTGGGTATATTTTAATGCTAACTAGAGTAGTTGTGAAATTTGTCGTGATTTCGCATGGGAATTAGAACATTTGGCCTTCTTATTTATGACAATGTGTGGCCTAAAATTTAACCATACCTTTAAAAGCAGAAAAAAAAACCAATCAACAGAATTGAAACCCTCGTTTTTATAGTCATGTGAAATTGGCGCCACCACATTGCTACGTGGGGTATCCCAAACACTTGAAAGTTTCTGAAGTTAGAGTTTATTCTTAAAGATGCTATGCTATAGCAAAAGTTAAATTACAAGTTACTTTTGTTCGGCCTATCCCAAAGCTTTGAACCAATTTTTTTCAGGATATCTTTTGCCTATATGATCCAATGCTGATCCGATGTTTAGGCAAAAATCAAAATAATGCTAACAATAATGTCTCCAGCAAATGACTCAAAAATATATTTTTCGTTTTAAAGTTAGCCCTGCTGGTACATGCTCAAGGAATGCTCTTTTTACAAACATTACGCAATGCTCTGTTACGATTAATAGTTTCTAAAGAGAAGTAGCTTGGCGATTTGCCTACCGGTTTCATTTATGGCTTTTGAAAGCACAGTATTGCTAAAAATCATTGTGTGACAAAATCCGATACTCCAGAAAAACCGCCAAGGTTATTTACATATTGTTTTAATCCGTTGACTCATTGAACCGCTGGGGCTAATACAGTGGTACCTCGACATACGAGTGGCCCGACATACGAGTAATTCGAGATACGAGTAAAATTTCGGGCAAATATTTATCTTGAGATACGAGACAAATTTTGATATACGAGCAGACAGCGGACGCGAGATGCTGCTCATAAGAACATCATGGACACTGTCTCTCTCCCCGCAACTCCCTCGTGTAATGTCTCTGGTCGCAACTCCCTCTTTGTAATGTCTCTGCGAGCACTGGGCGGAGCGGTGCATTTTTTCTGTGTTTTTTCCCGTTAGTCAGTGTGAATGGCCTATATACTATTTCTCGGCAAGTGGTCGTGCGTTATCCTATTGTGAGGACATTTGTGTGCATCATTTTGGGAATATTTTGAAGGGAATACAAACTCAAACAACCATCGATATTGACTGAAAGTCAGTCTGGAGGCGGGGCAAAAAGAGCCAACCCGGGAGAAGAAAGGTATCAAAATGTCAAACAAAATTATAATTAAGTTTAGTGTTAGGTTCGATTAAACTTATTTTTGAGTGTGTCTGCATCGTAATCCAAGTTCATTTAAATTTGTTTGTTATTTTACCAGCGCGTTGCCGTGCAAAAAGTCTCTCTCTCTCCCCCCCCTTCGCAATCCGTATAATTTTAGTACTATTAAACACATTTTAGTAATATTAAACCACCAGTTATGTGTTACTTTATTAATAGAATGCGAATTAGAACATTTTTTTCCAATCCAATATCCTGTTTTGGGTGTTTTTTCAGAGGGTTGGAACAAATTAATTAGTTTTTAGTTCATTTCTATGGAAAACGTCCATTTGAGTTACGAGAAAATTGACATACGAGCTCAGTCCCGGAACGAATTAAGCTCGTATCTCGAGGTACCACTGTAATTGCCCAGCAGCAATGTTCATAATTGTTTGGGGAGACTATCACAAATTGTCAATTTAAAGGATCGGCGCCACTTATGGCCGTAGAGCTGCAACTGCTATAATTCAAGCTAAAAGCTGGTCATACTGAGACGGCGCTCATGTCACTTAGGAAGGCCATATGAGGTCACAGGCGCACGCCATCCCTTGCCTTTTGTCTGGCCAAACCTGTTTTCTTCAAAGGACTGCCCTGCCAAGCACCCCTGGCCATGGACAACCCCGTAAGGTTGGTGCCCGGGGGCCACGTTTGTGCCCCATTCTGACCTCCTCTAACCCGGCGTGAAAAGCCAACACTCGTCCTAAAATAGGAACAAAGAGGCTTGATAGTCGAGCCTAACGACAAGCATGGAATTTCAATTAAGATGATGGCGTCAAATAATAGGCACAAGGCCAAAAACAAAAGTCCACCTTCTATTGGGGTCCGGTCAGATCTGAAGTAGTTCAAGGGTCTTGTCCCTGTAGGTCTTGTGGACTGACCCACGACAATATTTCAATGTACTATCTGTTTTTTCGCAGAGGAACGAATGCATTTTTTTTCCACTTTTTAATCGACATAGATGGTTCCATTTCCTGTTTTAGTTTTGTGTGTGTGTGTGTTCTTGCCACACTTACGTGAGCATTGATTCAGTTATTGTAGGGTAGAATCAGTGTTTTTAATGTATTATCATCACATTTTATTGGCGTTCAACTTATTTTTAGTCCAGGCTCATAGAGGAATTTTAATTGTCAATTGTGGAGTGCCCCGAAAAATATTTTTTTTCTCTTTTGTCAACATATAAGGTTTTTTTTAATTGGCAACCCAATCCCCTCAGAAGAATTTTTCTTTTTTACTTTTTGGCCAAAAATACAAATAAATACAAATAAATAGTCAAATAAACCTAAAAATAATTTTCATTCAAAATAAGAAAATAACAGCCATTAGGAGACATATCACTGTTTAACTGCTCAAACTACAGAAGGAAAGAGTAGAAACAAACTTTTTTTCTGGTTTAAAAAAATAAAAGTTCTGTGAGCCATGTGAAAAGAATGAGAAAAAACAAACAATCAATCTGAGCAAGAAACAGGAAATCCTTTCACATGCTTTTTACAGGACACGTAAAATAATTTGACAGCCGACATACGAGCAATTTGAGATACGAGTAAAATTTCGGGCAAATATTTATCTTGAGATTCGAGACAAATTTTGATATACGAGCAGACAGAACAATCTAACAAAATTAGAATTAAGTTTAGTGTAAGGTTAGATTAAATTTATTTTTGTGTGTGTCTGCATCGTAATCCAAGTTCATTTAAATTTGTTTATGTTATGAAACGAGCGTGTTGCCGTGCAAAAAATCTCCCCCCTCTCTCTCTACCCTCCGCGACATTCGTCTAATTTTAGTTCTAGTAAACACATTTTAGTATACTATTAAACCACTAGTTATTTCTTACCTTGTTAATAGATGATAGATAACCCCAAATCAAACATTTTTTCCAATCCAATATCCTGTTTTTGGTGTTTTTTCAGAGGGTTGGAACAAATTAATTAGTTTTTAGTTCATTTCTATGGCAAATGTTCGTTTGAGTTACGAGAAAATCGACATACGAGCTCAGTCCCGGAACGAATGAAGCTTGTATCTCGAGGTACCACTGTATATGTTTCCCCATTCAATCACTTAGTGCCACACCAAGGGGTCCCCGAATAGCAATGATGTGCACCTTGTAGCCCTCCCACCTCAGTCTAAGCTTATCCAACCTCCGGGAAGACCTCTGGCCCACTACCCTCCGTAAACACAGAACCCCCGAATCAGCATGGTCTCTACAGCAAGCGGTCCGCTTCACCGGCACCGCCATTCACGACTCGCCACGCATTGTACGTTTGTGTCCCTCAAGCTATCACCCACCCACCCTGCTTCTTTTGAATCCTATTAGCCTGTGAACATAGTTTAACTGCAAAAGACTGTCGACTTCACTCAATTAGGCGTAATAGGATTAAAGGATGCCTGTACAGGCCGGGAGTTTTTCAAACGGCGGTGGAATTTTTTTGCAGACACCTGCTCGGTCCACGCAATTAAGCTCACCCACGTTAGCGATGATGCAAGCTCATTGTCTTTAGTTTTTTTTTTTTTCAACCGCTCGGTTGTCCCTTTGCTTTTGCGCTAGTTGTCCGAGATTAGATCATAATCTTTTGTAAAGCGTACATTCCGTTAGTTTGATTTTTTTTAATATGCTTGGATTTGCAAGGCCTGGCGTCAGAATGGGCAAAATGACAATCTTCTTATCCCGTAGTTTAGCTGAATTTCATTAATTGGACTTCACTGAGCCACAACTTGTAGTCTTTTCCTTCACGGTGGGTTCGTATAGTAAAGTAACAGCGTAACATCTATAATTGGCGGTACAGTGGTACCTCGAGATACGAACTTAATGCGTTCCAAGACTGAGCTCGTATGTCAATTTTCTCGTAACTCAAACGAACGCTTCCCATTGAAATGAACTAAAATCAAATTAATTCGTTCCAACCCTCTGAAAAAACACCCAAAACAGGATATCGGATTGGAAAAAAAATTTTGATGTGTTCTAATTCGCCATCTATTAACAATGTAACAAATAACTAGTGGTTTAATATGACTAAAATGTGTTTAATAGTACTAAAATTATACGCATTTCGCAGGGGGGAGAGAGAGAGACGGACTGAGAGAAGGGCGGGGCTTTTTGCACGGCAACGCAATCGTAACATAACATAAACAAATTTAAATGAACTTGGATTACGGTGCAGACACACTCAAAAATAAATTTAATCTAACCTAACACTAAACTTAATTCTAATTTTGTTTTAAATTTTGATACCTTTCTTCTCCCGGGTTGGCTCTATTTGCCCCGCCTCCAACCTGACTTTCACTATCGATGGGCTGTTTGCTTTTGAATTCCCTTCAAAATATTCCCAAAATGATGCACACAAATGTCCTCACAATAGGATAACGCACGACCATTTGCCAACGAGAAGTAGTATCTACGCCATTCGCACTGACTAACGGGGAAAAAAATCACTGAAAAAATGCAACGCTCCGCCCAGTGCTCGCAGAGACATTACAAAGAGCGAGTTGCGACCAGAGACATTACACGAGTTAGTTGCAGGGAGAGAGACAGTGGCCATGATGTTCTTATGAGCAGCATCTCGCGTCCGCTGTCTGCTCGTATATCAAAATTAGTCTCGTATCTCAAGATAAATATCTGCTCACAATTTTACTCGTATCTCAAATTGCTCCTATGTCGGGGCACTCGTATGACTGTATATAAAAATGATTTTTATTGCAGAATGTCAATGATTATGATGCATTGAAGTCTTGATCATTGATTTTGTGAATACTCTTAGATTCTATCCTTTTATTAGTGTGTAAGAAAAACTCCTGCTGGCAGTGGGACTTTAAAGGCTTGCAACAAAAAACAATCCGATCGGATTAGCAGAAGAAGAAAAGCTTGACTGTAAATGGAACTCAATTAGAACAGAAGAGTTCAATAACTAGATTAAAAGAAAAAGCTATCTGTAGTATGGACTACATGGTTAAGGTGCAGATAAAGCATGTAAAAACCTACAGGTCAGAAAGTCAAATCTATACATTCCGCCAAGCTGGACCATTAGAGGTAGCTGAGTTCAAAGTTCAAATAAATGTTTATTTTAAGTCCTCGACCAAGTCCAGAACCGGGCTCCTATGGGAATGTCATTGCTAAAGAGTCTAGCTTTGTCCAAATACATGAATAGTTAATACAATACAAAGATAACATAAAGTAGGTGAAGCTATTTAAAGACACTGTCCATTCATTTTTGATCACTTTCTCAGGGGTATAGTCACAAACTCGTTTTTCTTTGGCCGGGTTTTTGCCATGAATTTTTTGAAAGCAAATTTAAATTCCAATCAGGTCTTGTCACAGGTTCAATTCAAGTCATTTTATGAAGAGATTAGCAGTTTTAATATTACGATATCCAAATGGTAATATCACAGGATTTATTTAACAATGTTACAAGGTTTTGGGCTTATTTTACGTGACATGAACTGAAAATTGTTTCTGTTCACGGGTTGAGACTTTTGCCGATGTGTCAACACAAATGTACTTTTGTCACAATACAGTGGTACCTCGACATACGAGTGGCCCGACATACGAGGAATTCGAGAAAAAAATTCGGGCAAATATTTATCTTGAGATACGAGACAAATTTTGATATACGAGCAGACAGCGGACGCGAGATGCTGCTCATAAGAACATCATGGCCACTGTCTCTCTCCCCGCAACTCCCTCGTGTAATGTCTCTGGTCGCAACTCCCTCTTTGTAATGTCTCTGCGAGCACTGGGCGGAGCCTTGCATTTTTTCAGGGTTTTTTTCCGTTAGTCAGTGCAAATGGCGTGTATATACTACTTCTCGTTGGCAAGTGGTCGTGCGTTATCCTATTGTGAGGACATTTGTGTACATCATTTTGGGAATATTTTGAAGGGAATACAAAAATCAAACAACCCTCGATATTGACTGAAAGTCAGTTTGGAGGCGGGGCAAATAGAGCCAAGAGAAGAAAGGTATGAAAATGTCAAACAAAATTAGAATTAAGTTTAGTGTTAGGTTCAATTAAACTTATTTTTGAGTGTGTCTGCATCGTAATACAAGTTCATTTAAATTTATTTATGTTATGTTACGATAGCGTTGCCAAGAAAAAAAGCCGGTTGGAACGCATCATTGGGGACGCTTAGGTTAAGCACTCGCGCTAAGACTGTTAGAATTCCAGACCAGAACAAGCCAAGATCAAGACCATTTACGAAAGCTTGAAAACGCTATCATCCGTCGCTTGTCGCTAATCACCATTCTTCCCATGTGTGTCAGACGGGGTCTCATACCAACACCTCACAACATCTCTCCTCCCCGGAGGTCTGGACACTGTGAATAAGCTGTCTTGGTGGCCTCGGATCGCCCCAAGCGTCGCAACGTTGGCCACCGTGAGGGATTACGATATGTTTCATCCAATCTGGGTTGGGAAGGGTTAAGGGTGAATTAGGGGGGGCGTTTATAAGGCACATTTGAGAGAAAGAACAGTATTAGAACTCATCCAATTAGTGGTTTTCAAATACAGTGGTACCTTGAGATACGAGCTTAATTCGTTCTGGGACTGAGCTCGTATGTCGATTTTCTCGTAACTCAAACAAATGTTTCCCATTGAAATGAACTAAAAACAAATGAATTCGTTCCAACCCTCTGAAAAAACACCAACAACAGGATATTGGATTGGAAAAAAATGTTTGATTTCTTCTAATTTGCCATCTATTAACAAAGTAACATAACTAGTGGTATAATATTACTAAAATGTGTTTAATAGTATACTAAAATTATACGGATTTCGAAGGGGGAGAGAGAGAGAGATGGACAGAGGGGGGGCTTTTTGCACGGCAACACGCTCGTAACATAACATAAACAAATTTAAATGAACTTGGATTATGATGCAGACACACTCAAAAATAAGTTTAATCGAACCTAACACTAAACTTAATTCTAATTTTGTTTGACATTTTGATACCTTTCTTCTCCCGGGTTGGCTCTTTTTACCCCGCCTCCACACTGACTATATCGAGCTGTCAATATCGAGGGTTGTTTGAGTTTGTATTCCCTTCAAAATATTCCCAAAATGATGCACACAAAAGGAAAATAAACAGTCATCATCTTCCTCATTTTAGTGCGTGGCTTTATTTAAGGATTTTTTTTAGAGATGAGGGAAAGAATGGTCGTTTGTCCTCTAGTCAGACAAGACAATTTCAACTGGAAGCCTGATTTAATCCTCTAATTTAATTGAGTGTATGTCGTGCACGCCAAACGTTTGAGGCTTGGAAACTTATGAGGAAGATTTGTTCGGATACCAACTGATTTGATGTGCAGTCGGACTAGTACATTGACTATGCTCAGTTTTTATTGGTCCGGGACAAATCATAAAAATATTCTTGAATATGGCCACATGAGAAGCTTTAATTCAGCCTACATTTTGTTCCACTTCTCACTTCTAACTGTAGATGGAGCTACTTACTTAAATAGTGCCTCTCCTTTAGCTCAGAGGTCAAAACTTGACATGTTTAAATCAATGACTTGTTTCATTTTCTGAACGACGTATTCTCAAGAGTGTCACGGGGGGGGTGCTGGAGCCTATCCCAGCAAACTATAGGCACCAGGCAGGGAACATCCTTTGTAGAAAAAAGTTCAGACACCCCTGCTGTAGAGCAAGTGGTTGTGCGTTATCCTATTGTGAGGACATTTGTGTGCATCATTTTCGGAATATTTTAAAGGGAAGACAAAAGCAAACAATCCTCGATAGGTTGCATCTGAAAGTTAGGGTGGAGGCGGGGCAAAAAGAGCCAACCCGGGAGAACAAAGGTATCAAAATGTCAAACAAAATTACAATTAAGTTTAGTGTTAGGTTCCATTAAACTTATATTTGAGTGTGTCTGCATCGTAATCCAAGTTCATTTAAATTTATTTATGTTATGTAACGAGTGTGTTGCTGTGCAAAAAGTCTCTCCCCCCCTCTCTGTCCCTCTCTCTCTACCCTCTGTGAAATCTGTCTAATTTTAGTACTATCAAACACATTTTAGTAGTATTAAACCACTAGTTATGTTACTTTGTAAATAGATGGTGAATTAGAACAAATCAAACATTTTTTCCAATCCAATATCCTGTTTTGGGTGTTTTTTCAGAGGGTTGGAACGAATTCATTTGTTTTTAGTTCATTTCAATGGGAAACGTTCGTTATTGTGACGAGAAAAATCGACATACGAGCTCAGTCCCGGAACGAATTAAGCTTGTATCTCGAGGTACCACTGTATTTCGGATTTCCTATATTTGAGCTTTTCTCAAGCCGAGTCACTGCGCCGGATTCGTGCAAGGTGCCAGCACCTCCATTCATCCGTTCGGGTTCAAATCTCTCAGTTGCCCAGGCGGTCCTGATGGGTGGTCTGTAGCCCCAAAGTGCGAAAACTTCCTCGACCGCATTTTTCTATTGTGTAACTCTTAAATGTGGTGAAATGACATTTCCTACAGCAAACTGTTACATCAATGATATTTACTGTAGAATTTCAATCGTTATGGATCAGTGTGAGCCTTGATCATTTCTTTTTGAATATTCCTTGATGAGTTTCTATCATTTATCATGAGTGTGCCTTTATTTTTTCAACAGTTAACGACGGTCTGGTAATAGGTCAGGAAACACAACAAAAATCGGCTTTTCCAAAGGCAAAAGGGAACATATTCCAATCACGTATCGTTGCGTTGAATTCCGCACATGCGTGGAGTATGTTCGGACACGGTTTAAATCTGTTGAAAAACCTCAGTTTGTCCCACGGCACCTGATGACACGCCGACTTCCCACCGTGACTCACTGATTGGAACACAACAAGCTGGGACTTGTCCCAAGCGTAGCGGAGTCGTTTACTTGTGGTTTTTCGACCTTAAAGTGACAGCCCAGCAAGCCAGACTAGAATAGGATGTGCTGCCAGTCCTGTTTTCAAACCAATTTTTGCACTTTGCGGTTCTCATGAGAAGGATTTTGTGCACTGAGTGACGTAATGAGTAGAGGGAAGGAATACAGTAATACAGTGGTATCTCGACATACGAGTGGCCCAACATACGAGAAATTCGAGATACGAGTAAAATTTCGGGCAAATATTTGTCTTGAGATACAAGACAAATTTTGATATACGAGCAGACACGAGATGCTGCTCATAAGAACATCATGGCCACTGTCTTTCCTGTCGCAACTCCCTCGTGTAATGTCTCTGGTCACAACTCCCTCTTTGTAATGTCTCTGCGAGCACTGGGCGGAGCGTTGCATTTTTTCAGTGTTTTTTTCCGTTAGTCATTGCGAATGGCGAGGCGATCGCTAAGAGTTATATATACTACTCGTTGGCAAGTACGTGCATTATCCTATTGTGAGGACATTTGTGTGCATAATTTTCGGAATATTTTGAAGGAATACAAAAGCAAACTACCATCGATAGGTTGCATCTGAAACTCAGGGTGGAGGCGGGGCAAACTGAGCCAACCCGGCCGGGAGAAGAAAGGTATAAAAATGTAAAACAAAATTTGAATTAAGTTTAGTGTAAGGTTAGATTAAATTTATTTTGGAGTGTGTCTGCATCGTAATCCAAGTTCATTTCAATTTGTTTATGTTATGTTACGAGTGCGTTGCCGTGCAAAAAGTCTCCCCCCCTCTCTGTCCCTCTCTCTCTCCCCGCCGCGAAATCCATCTAATTTTAGTTCTATTAAACACATATTAGTAATATTAAACCACTAGTTATTTGATACTTTGTTAATAGATGGCGAATTAGAACAAATAAAAATGTTTTTCCAATCCAATATCCTGTGTTTGGTGTTTTTTCAGAGGGTTGGAACGAATTAATATGTTTTTAGTTCATTTCAATGGGAAACATTCGTTTGAGTTACGAGAAAATCGACATACGAGCTCAGTCCCGGAACGAATTAACCTCGTATCTCAAGGTAACACTGTACCTCGTTTATCGCGGGTAATATGTTCCAAGATCTGCCGCAATAGATGGATAACCGCTACGTAGGAACCTTGTTTTTATGTTGTTTATTTGGACTTAAAAACCCTCACTGTACTATTATTGAACTCTCGAAGGTAGACACTGCCCCCTAGTGGCCAGTGAAATACTCTCCAATTGTGACTTGCCTGTTTCACTCCTTTTTCATGTTTGTAATATTGTTCATACACTGTAAACAGTGCATACCGATTTGGGAGATCCAAAGCGTGATGTGGTGATAGGTTTTACTGTAATTTTTTGGGGTGGCCCTTGCCCCCGCATGCCACCCTGATGGATCCGCCCATGCCTGAGCACATTCTCACGAGAACTGCTCATCATCTCCTCCTCTGGAAAGCTCCTGGCTTGTACCTCGAGGCCGATACGAACACACGCTCGCCCTCGCCGGAGCGACGTTAACACATGAAAGCCCCCCTGCGGAAGCGGAACGTCTCACGTAACAATGCTTTGAAGTCTATCAGTCGCCCGTCTATCAGTCGCCCGTCTAACATCGGGATGTTTTCTCTTCCTCCTCCTTTACAAATCTGATTCATATCAGCCCAAGTGGACCTTCATCTTCTGTTCCCTTCTCAACGTGGTCATACTGGGACTCATTGGGCCCTTTTTTTGAACCAGTTGGCCTTCAATTTTGCATCAAAGCAGGGAATTCTTTGTTTTCGTTCCCCGTTGAGTCATTTTGCCTCCATTCGTGCTGGATATGGTTAACTTAGCAAGCCACATCGTTCAGAGATGTTTGTGTTTTGGTTCGTTTTTTTACGTACACATGCAGGCAAAGTCAATCCTCTCTTTAACAAATGAAGATGGAAGTCATTCGAGTACCGTATTTTCACGACTATAAGGCGCACATAAAAGTCTTAAATTTTCTCCAAAATAGACAGGGCGCCTTATAATCCAGTGCGCTTTATATATGGACCAATAGTAAAATTGTTATCACGATAATATAAAATGAATCAGTTGATAGGGTACACCAACTCTACTATTTTCCTGTAGACAAAGTACTGCGCAGTGACTGCTGGGAAATGTAGTTCTTTTGTCAATACACCCAGTGGATTGTGGCCTGTATACATCGACAGCAATACAGCTTGACGAAGCATGGTAAGCACTGTTGGAAAAGTTACGCTAGCTACCAGCTAGCTACTATTTGCGAATGGATTGTGGCCTGTAACTATTTGCGAATGGATTGTGGCCGCCTGGACGAACGTATAAAACTCAGCGTTTTCGATGACTAATTTGGACAATTGTTCAATTCGGACACAGAAAATGAGGATTTGGATGGATTTGTGGGTGATGGTGACGTGATTAAGTTGTAAAATGGCTAAATAAAGTACAACCGAACTCAGTTTTGCTTCCATTGCCTTTTTAAAAACGTGTTTTTAGCGTGTGGGTGTAGCGTGCAAGAACTATATATCCCAGCAGTCACTGCGCACCGGAAACCGGAAATAGAGTTTGGGGCTGCTTCCGGTAGCCAGCGCTATTGCAGTTAGATATTCATATATAATATATAATATATATGCGTCTAAAAAACGGTGCGTCCTTTGTGTGTTTAAAATACAGAAATAGCACTCGTTACTGACACTGCGGCTAAAAATACGATGCGCCATATAGTCGTTAAAATACGGTAGGTCTTTACTTTTTTATGAGGATGGGGAGGACAAAAATTTGGACAACCCTGTTTTAATTCGGGTGTAAAAACCTGCGTGGCTGTAAATCCACCATTTTCTTCACCTACCTTCCACGTGTTTTGCGAGGGGTAAAAAGCAGACGAAGGTACGCTTCTGTAGGCGCCACTGTTGGGAAATTGAGCCCAACCGCTGGGCCACGTGCTGCAGAACTGCAGTAAACCGTCCGCCGGCGCTCCGGAGTTCCACAAAGCCTGTCCGCCATCACGCCTGGTCATCCACCGCTCGTCCCGGTTGGAAAGGAACATCTCTGAAACACAAATGATCTCTTAATAAATTGCCAGTTACCTCGTTGGCATCAAAGGGTTTGCTTTTTGAGTTGCATTCTATTAACCGGATTAAAATACCAACAAGCAGGAGTTGAATGAATCTAAATCCTTTTGTGAAAAATTGCAATTCTATTTCTGCAAACATCAGACTTATCTTTGTCTAACATCTTCAACTGTGCCCCTTTCATTGAATTCATTAATAGTTGTCCCATGCTCTTTCCTTGAATTTTAGCATTTGGGATGGAGGTACCACTACCTCGACATACGAGTGGCCCGACATCCGAGAAATTTGAGATACAAGTAAAATTTCGGGCAAATATTTATCTTGAGATACGAGACAAATTTTGATATACGAGCAGACAGCGGACGCGAGATGCTGCTCATAAGAACATCATGGCCACTGTCTCTCTCCCCGGAACTCCCTTGTGTAATGTCTCTGGTCGCAACTCCCTCTTTGTAATGTCTCTGCGAGCACTGGGCGGAGCGTTGCATTTTTTCAGTGTTTTTTTTTCCCGTTAGTCATTGCGAATGGCGAGGCGATCACTAATACAAGTTATATATAAAACTCGTTGACAAGTGGTCGTGCGTTATCCTATTATGAGGACATTTGTGTGCATAATTTTCAGTATATTTTGAATGGACTACAAAAGCAAACTACCATCGATAGGTTGCATCTGAAAGTCAGGGTGGAGGCGGGCAAATAGAGCCAAAAAAGGTATAAAAATGTAAAACAAAATTAGAGTTAAGTTTAGTGTAAGGTTAGATTAAATTTATTTTTGAGTGTGTGCATCGTAATCCAAGATTATTTAAATTTGTTTATGTTATATTAAGATTCACCGGTGCAAATAGTCCCGCTCTCTCTACCCTTCGTGAAATCCGTCTAATTTTAGTTCTATTAAACACATTTTAGTATACTATTAAACCACTGGTTATTTGATACTTTGTTAATAGATAGCAAATTAGAACAAATAAAAAAAAAAATTCCAATCCGATTTCCTGTTTTTGGTGTTTTTTCAGAGTGTTGGAACGAATGAATTTGTTTTTAGTTCATTTCAATGGGAAACGTTCGTTTGAGTGACGAGAAAATCGACATTCGAGCTCAGTCCCGGAACGAATTAAGCTCGTATCTCGAGGTACCACTGTATGTTATTAACAAACTAGAAGAGAAGCCTAAAGTGTTTTGGGTCATTAACTAGCCTCACGTGGAAAACGCAGTTTAGCTCCTGAATGGTTTTACAATGCGAGGACAATGAGACGATGACGTCGTTAACTTGTGATGTTGCTGTTTTCTGTTTTTTTTAGCCAACTGTGAAGGTCTCCTGGTGTGCAGCTCAGGTAGAAAAGTATGGAAGGCCTCAAGGCAATCGCTCAGGTAGGAACTTCCCGTGCTACAATACTGATGTCCAAATTTAAAGTCAGTGGAAGGACGGCAGGCTGCCCCGTCTCCCGATTCGGGGTCTAAAAAAGTCTTCAATCCAATCATTTGAATTTGAAAGGCCTCTCTAAAAATCTCCTAAAAGGTCTGGAATAGAAATTTGAAAGGTCTTACAAATCGACTATCATAGTAAGATAATAATAATGTTTTCATGCTTTTTTTAAAGGGTGAAATGGTGTTTTTTTTAAAGAAAGAAATAGGGTTTTTTCCCCTCCATTTTGTGCCTATTTCACATTTTTTCCAAAAAAATCCAAATCATTTGTGCAATCTAGACTTCACACTCCTTTAGCATTAGCGTGTCAGTCTCACAGTTCGAAAATCGAGGGTTCAAGCCCAGGTTCGGACCTTCCTGGGTGGAGTTAGCAAGCTTGCGTGGCTTTTCCCCTGGTACTCCGGTTCCTCCCACATACCAAAATCATGCAAGGAAGGCTGGTTGAACACTCTAAATTGCCCCTTAGCTCTAAGTCACATGTGTCAAAGTGGCTGCCCAGGGGCCAAATCTGGCCCCCCGCATCATTTTGTGTGGCCCGGAAAAGTAAATCATGAGTGCCGACTTTCTGTTTTAGGATCAAATTAAAATGAAGAGTATAGTTGTATATTAAATTTCCTGATTTTCCCCCTTTTAAATCAATAATTGTATTTTTTTAATCAATTTTTTCTGTGTTTTTAGTTCAAAAATCATTTTGTAAAATCTAAAAATATAGAAAAAAAGCTAAAATAAAGGGCTTTTAATCCATTTATTTAAAAAAATCTAAATATTATATCTAAAATGGTCCAGCCCACATGAAATCGAGTTGACGTTAACGCGGCCCGTGAACCAACCCGAGTCTGACACCCCTGCTCTAAGTGATTGGTTGGTTGTCTTCTTGTGCCCTGCAATTGGCTGGCATGGTGTCCCCCTGTCTGGTGGCTTTGATAGGCTCCAGCACCCCCCGCGATCCTTGTGAGGATAAGTGGTACGGAAAATGAATGAATGCTCCTTGAGCCTCCTTAAAGGTGAATTCATATTTACAGGGAAGCTTTTGAGTTTCGGTTGAATGGGGGTCAAACGAGCGTGGACTTTACTACGCCAGCCAATCAGCTGCATTTTGGGACTTGAAAGAGCAAATCCGCAGACCGTGGATAAGCATTCACTTTCGCTTTCAAGAGGGTTCGGAGGTTAGCGCTCTCCGCCTTTGAAGCCGTGCCTCCGAGCAGACAATGTTGACATTCTTCCGCCGCGCATCGCCTTGCACCCGAACGCCCCACCGACACGCTCTCGTCGAGCCAGCTAAATCTTCTTGGCTTTATACGTCGATAGTCTTCTTTGTCGTGGCTAAAAATAATGCAAATCATTTATTTGGTAGTAGAAAATATCTTTTTTTATTTACATTGAACACCAGGGGCTGCTAGAGCCAACAAAAAATGTTGTTTATTCTCATTTTACCTCATTTTCTGGACCGCTTTGTCCTCACTAGGGTCGCAGGGGGTGCTGGAGCCTATCCCAGCTGACTTTGGGCCAGAGGCGGGGGACACCCTCAATCGGTGGCCAGCCAATCGCAGGGCAACAGAAGACAAAAAAAAAACATTCACGCTAAAGGCAATTTAGAATGTCCAATCAGCTTACCATGCATGCTTTTGAAATGTGGGAGGAAACCGGAGTACCCAGATAAAACCCACGCAGGACCCCAGAGCTGTGAGGCCGACGTGCTAACCACTGGAGCTTTTTATAGTAGTATTATTTCAAAGTTTATTTATTTCCATGTTTCCTAAATGACTTAAGTTGTCAGTTCATTCTTATGTATTTTTTATGCATATGTGTATTGTAATGATGCTTTTTAATGTCATTATTGCAACAATTAGTATTACATTTTCTTGGGTAACACAAAAGGCCCAAACACCTAATACGTTAGACCACCTGTGTCAAAGTGGCGGCCCGGGGGCCAAATCTGGCCCGCCGCATCATTTCGTGTGGCCCGGGAAAGTAAATCATGAGTGCTAACTTTCTATTTTAGGATCAAATTAAAATTAAGAGTATGAATGTATATTAAATTTCCTGATTTTACCCCTTTTAAATCAATAATTGTAATTTTTTAATCAATTTTTCTGTGTTTTTAGTTCAAAAATCATTTTGTAATATCTAAAAATATATTTTAAAAAAAGCTAAAATAAACATTGTTTTAGATCTATAAAAAACTGAATATTCAGGGCTTTTAATCCAGTTCTTTTAATCCATTTATTAAAAAATGAACCAACCCGAGTCTGACACCCTTGCGTTAGACAATCCATGTTAGAACTTTCAAAACCTTCAATCCTCAATAAATTTTTAGACTTTTTAAAGATGTTACAAACATGGAGAGATATTTTTTCCTATCAAAGACCTTTAACGATGGGAATCTGTTTTTTTTTCATGTATTTAGATATATGCAAAGCGAATTTAAATGGATTTCTTTGAATTTAGCACTCCTAACCTTGCTTCCCTGAATGACTTTGCAAATAAGATGTGACTCAGACACGAGTGATCAAGCACGGTTACCAAACAGTGTGCACGTGACATGCACACTTTCACGCTATTGCTGAATGCCCCGCCCAATCCACCATGACATTTTTTTTTCTGCCCATATGTTGTGCATGCCCCCAAGAGAGAAGTTCAGGGGGCCCAATGATATCAAATCAGGTGACTCCATATGAGGAAGTGGCATATGAGGAACTTTGCCAAGGAGGATTTTATCGCTGTGTCATCCTGACATGCCACGACGTGACGAAAACAATCAAAAACAAACGGCATGCTAGCGTTCGGCAGATACTTGTACAGTTAGTCATTGCGAATGGCGAGGCGATCGCTAATACGAGTTATATAGACTACTTCTCGTTGGCAAGTGGTCGTGCGTTATCCAATTGTGAGGACATTTGTGTGCATCATTTTGGGAATATTTTGAAGGGAATACAAACGCAAACAACCCTCGATATTGAGCAATCGACCATCGATTGGTTGCATCTGAAAGTCAGGTTGGAGGCGGGGCCAATAGAGCCAACTCGGGAGAAGAAAGGTTTAAAAATGTAAAACAAAATTAGAATTAAGTTTAGTGTAAGGTTAGTTTAAACTTATTTTTGAGTGTGTCTGCATCGTAATCCAAGTTCATTTAAATTTGTTTGTTATGTTACGAGCGCGTTGCCGTGCAAAAAGTAATTTGTTTTTAATTAATTTCTATGGGAAACGTCCGTTTGAGTAACGGGAAAATCGACATACGAGCTCAGTCCCGAAACGAACTAAGCTCGTATCTCGAGGTACCACTGTAGTTCTCATGTTCTCCTCGGCCTTGCATGGGTTTTCCCAGGGTATTCGGGTTTCCTCCCACTGCCGCAAAACATGCGTGCTAGGTTAATTGTATGGAGAAATGCCCCTAGCTATGAGTGTGATTGGTTGTTTGTCTCCTTGTGCCCTGCGATTGGCTGGCCTCAAATTCAGTATGTCTTGTGAGGATAAGCGGTATGGAAATAGAATGAATTTAGTTTTCGGATGGTTAAGAAATGGTGATCACACAGGTGTCAAAGTTGCAGCATGTCGCGGTAATCGTCTGCATTATCAGTATTGACTTCATGTTTAGTTTAAGTTTATTTATTTTTTTTATTCTCTAATATTTCAAATTTATGTTGTAAAATTTGAGAGCAACCAGAGTTAGGGTATATTGACAGGTTTTTTTTCTTTCTTAAAATGAATACATTATTTTTTAATAAGATGAGCTAATAATAAAGAGATTTAAAAAAAAAAAACATTGCAAGAAAAAGTGCAAAATAAATTGAAAATGAATTATTACTGTTTTTTATATAAATGATTTTTTCATTAAAATTATATTTGTTTTGCTTTTTGTTATTTGATTGTGTGTATGTATAAAATATTAATATATGTAAATACAGTATGAAGAATATGCAATTAATGAGAAATACAATTTCAATAATTTAAAGAATATATTTTTTTTCCATCTTAAAATTGATAAATGAGTATTTTGGTTGTATTTTTTAATGTGAATTATATATATATATATATATATATATATATATATATATATATATATATATATATTTTCATCTTGAAATTGATAGAGTATTTTGGTTGTATTTTTTATGTAAATTATATATATATAAATATAATTTACATTAAAAAATACAACCAAAATACTCATTTATCAATTTCAAGATGGAAAAAAATATTCTTTATATATATATATATATATATATATATATATATATATATATATATATATATATATATATATATATATATATATATATATATATATATATATGTATATATGTATATATATATGTATATGTATATGTATATAAATATGTATATATATATGTGTATATGTATATATATATATATATATATATATGTATATGTATATATATGTATATATATGTATATATATATATGTATATATATATGTATATATATATGTATATATATATATGTATATATATGTATATATATAATGTGTGTATGAAGTATCTAATGTATAAAACAAAACTAAATCATGAACAGAACAATAAGTAAAATATAAATGAGTGCACACGATTTCAATAATATAAAAAGCATTTTTTCCTTTTTTTTTTTAATTAATTCAAAAACTAAATAACAATGAGACTAGTAATGACTTTTCTCCCCATTAGTAATTGTTGATTGCCAGATCTTAATGCACATTTTCTTGACTTTGCAATACAATAAATGCACTTTATATTATGAATTTTAAATAATAGCATTAAAATTCAACTGTTTTAACTTCTCTCGCACTGCCATTGACAGCATTTTACGTCCATTCCAACTGAATTGGACGTCTACCCTTGACAAAGCCATTTCAACTCACAGCAGAAGGATGCAAGGTAACATTAAATACTGAATATTTGCATCATTAACAAAAATTGTTACCTGTATTTTAGCGCGTTGGCTCTTTGCGGATTGTTCTTGATGCCCTACTGTTTACGTTTGGTGATTCCTACAAATGTGGGCACGTGAACAGGCATGTAGATTTAAAGCAATGTGAATTTCCTCTTTATTTTGGAGCTGGGTGCAAAGAGGAGAGATTGCGTCAAGTGACCCATATTCCTAAACCGAATCGTTGTCATTTTGGCAAGTCATGGTGGGCGCGTCTTCTGTAAACTACAGTGGTATGGTACCTCGAGATACGAGCTTAATTTGTTCCGGCACTGAGCTCGTATGTCGATTTTCTCGTAACTCAAACGGACGTTTCCCATTGAAATGAACTAAAAACAAATTAATTTGTTCCAACCCTCTGAAAAAACACCAAAAACAGGATATTGGATTGGAAAAAATGTTTGATTTCTTCTAATTCGCCATCTATTAACAAAGGAACACATAACTAGTGGTTTAATATTACTAAAATGTGTTTAATACGTAGTACTAAAATTAGACGGATTTCGATGGGGGGAGAAAGAGAGAGACGTACAGAGGGGAGGGCGAGAGGGGGGACTTTTTGCATGACAACACGCTCGTAACATAACAAACAAATTTAAATGAACTTGGATTACGATGCAGACACACTCAAAAACAAGTTTAATCGAACCTAACACTAAACTTAATTCTAATTTTGTTTGACATGTTGATACCTTTCTTCTCCCGGGTTGGCTCTTTTTGCCCCGCCTCCACACTGACTTTCAGTCAATATCGAGGGTTGTTTGACTTTGTATTCCCTTCAAAATATTCCCAAAATGATGCACACAAATGTCCTCACAATAGGATAACGCACGACCACTTACCAATGAGAACTATAGTATATACGCCATTCGCACTGACTAACGGGAAGAAAAAAACACTGAAAAAATGCAACACTCCGCCCAGTGCTCGCAGATACATTACAAAGAAGGGAGTTGCAACCAGAGACATTACACGAGGGAGTTGCGAGGAGAGAGACAGTGGCCATGATGTTCTTATGAGCAGCATCTGGCGTCCGCTGTCTGCTCGTATATCAAAATTTTGTCTCGTATCTCAAGATAAATATTTGCCCGAAATTTTACTCGTATCTCGAATTGCTCGTATGTCGGGCCACTCATATGTCGAGGTAACACTGTAGTCTGAATGAATTATAGGTCGCTAAGCACTTTTATTGACTACACAAACACAATAGATATCACGTCAAGACGTAAAGTGCTTGGCAAGTCACGTAGAAAACTCAACCACAAAATAGAATTCATCTAAAATTGTTCAAATGAACCACGTTAGCTATTCTGAGGGGTTTTTCCTCTTTTAAAAAACTATACTATAGATTGGTTATGTTAAAACTTGATCACTATTATCAAAATTTTGTCTCGTTTCTCAAGATAAATATTTGCCCGAAATTTTACTCGTATCTCGAATTGCTCGTATGTCGGACCACTCATATGTCGAGGTACCACTGTATAACTTATATTTTTAGGTAGCCATTTTTATTTATCAGAAATGAAGAACAAACTATTAGGTAAAGTCAGAATAGTAGAAAGCATAAGAGCAATGTGACTTCCTCTCCAACTCTTTCTAAGAGCCACTTCATTTCACACTTATTTTTCCCCCTCGTCCGTTTTGTCTAATAGATGGCACAAAATCTGCTGGCGTCTTGGCCTTTTGATGAAGGCAGCGTGTGGCGATGTTTGATTCCCCGGCCACTTTGACAGTGCGGAGGCCGTCTGAAGTGAGATCAGAGGCGCAAGAGTGCCCGGAGAAGCAGACGTCCAGCCTGAGGAGAAGATCAGAAGACACATTGTGAGGTAGACAGCGCCACTGGCTCCTGCAACTTTTCCCTTTGTGTGTTTTTTGTCAATTATATGTACAGGAGGTTTTTTTTCTTCCCTCTAGCTCTTATCTTCTCCTCAAGGCTCTGCTAAAGAACTTTGAGGGTTTATCTCATTTGAATTGAGGAGCGCTTTTACCAGGTTTTGCCGTTTTAGAACTAAGAAGAAGCAAAAAATGGAGATACGGCAGGTGTGAAACTTTTTTATTTTTTTTATCACGGGCCAGATTCAAATTTCAAAGGGGAGTTATTTATATTTGATGGAAAATATCAACTTGAATCACTGAGTTTTGTTGGTATGATTTTGTGGCAGATAACTCAAAAGGCATTAATTGCGTTTGTAATATAAAACGAAAGAGGAATGACATTTTGGGGTCAAAAGGTCACAGAGGTCAGAAAAGTAATTTGGTGATGACTTGATAATAGAATGTATACTTTTTTTTTCATTTATTTCATAAAATTGCATGTATTAAGACATGCATAGTCCATCAGCTTATAACTGGTTAAATTAAAAGTACCAAAACAAACAAAATACCTAAACAGGACAGAGAGCTTATTAAACTCTCACTCATAATACAGCTAAATATATATTTTCCTGCAAAATTTGTATTGAACCCGTGGCATGTTAACAAATTTTAGTTTTTATTTTACACTCAAAAAATATCATTGTTGATGATCTGTGTTGGCAATGACATCAACTATTGAAAAGCAAGGGCAGAGTAATGTCTCCCTCTGGTGGCAACATCCAGCACAGGTATTTCAGGCGTGATAAATCGCAGCATCGGCTTGAAGCACTTGACGATCATTTAATATTCCTGTGTCCTGTAAAATTGTTATTATTATTTTTATTTAATTTTATGATTGATTATTGTTTATGTTTTGCTTTTTAAGAGAAATTAAAGCCCTCCGTTTGTTTTCAAGATGAAAAAGCTACATACAGGCATGACTAATCAATGCCGATTACTAGATTAGAACCATCTGTGTACACCCACTTGTTCTCTCCCGTCAATTTGTTTGGTTTCGCTTGTCTTTAGCAAACAATGGCGACTTCTGTGAATCTCAATACCGGTGCACAAATGCCCATCGTCGGGCTGGGGACGTGGAAAGTGAGTAGTATTCGATTGTTTGTATTCTTTTCTATCGATTAGAAAATGACGGTTGATTTCTCTTGGTGCTTGCGAGGGAGAAAAAAGAACCGAATCTTAAATGTAGACGCCACCCTGTTGCACAACAGGTTGGAACTTGGTTAACTGTGAGTTCATGGTTTTGGAATTTAGTCCTCATGATGAACCTTTTCTGTTTACGTAGGCTTAAAACTCTGGTTTTAGGCTTTAGCTCATTTTCCAATCTAGTGTAGAAATCAAAGTTCATTTTCCATGCCGCTTACCCTCATTTTTGGGGGGATTTCTAAACACATGACTTGAAACAAAAACTTCAATTTTGTTCTTTTGAGTTCATCTTAAGAAGCTTAGTTTTAATGCCGTTCCCAGTTGGTGTTTACTATAAAGCCAAAAAAAGAAACTGGGACTGATTACGAATTTGTTGGTGGTGTTTAAAACAAACTATCTTTCATCCATAGTCTCCGCAAGGAAAAGTGAAAGATGCGGTGAAAGCAGCCATCGCGGCAGGCTACAGGCACATCGATGGGGCGTTCATCTACAAGAACGAGGAGGAGGTGGGCGAGGGAATCCATGACATGATCAACAATGAAGTGGTCAAGCGAGAGGACCTTTTTATCGTCAGTAAGGTATGGCATCGTGATATAATCCTGGAGTCATAGTACAGTGGTACCTCGAGATACGAGCTTAATTCGTTCCGGGACTGAGCTCGTATGACGAGATTCTCGTAAGTCAAACGAACGTTTCCCATAGAAATGAATTAAAAACAAATTAATTCATTCCCACCCTCTGAAAAAACACCAAAAACAGCATATTGGATTGGAAAAAAATGTTTTATTTGTTCTAATTCGCCATCTATTAACAAAGTAACAAATAACTAGTTCAAATTCAAAAGCCTTTATTGTCATCATACACAGCTGCGTATAACGAAATTGGTGGTGCTACTCCAAGCTTTTCAAAGTGTGTTTTCCTAGTAAAAAAAAACATAAATAGTAGTATAAAAGTATTAAAAGTCACATCCCGGCTAGGTGAATTCTAAAATATTGCACAGAATTCTAAAATATTGCACAGATTCTAAAATATTGCAGATTCTAAAATATTGCACATAATTCTAAAATATTGCACAGATTCTAAAATATTGCACAGAATTCAAAAATATTGCACAGAATTCTAAAATATTGCACAGAATTCTAAAATATTGCACAGATTCTAAAATATTGCACATATTTTAAAATATTGCACAGATTTTAAAATATTGCACAGATTCTAAATTATTGCACAGATTCTAAATTATTGCACAGATTCTAAAATATTGCACAGATTCTAAAATATTGCACAGATTCTGAAATATTGCACAGATTCTGAAATATTGCACAGATTCTAAAATATTGCACAGATTCTAAAATATTGTACAGATTCTAAGATATCGCACAGATTCTAAGATATTGCACAGATTCTCAAATATTGCACAGATTCTCAAATATTGCACAGATTCTCAAATATTGCACAGATTCTAAAATATTACACAGATTCTAAAATATTGCACAGATTGAAAAAATGCAACGCTCCGCCCAGTGGTCGTAGAGACATTACACAAGTTAGTTGCGGGGAAAGAGACAGTGGCCATGTTCTTATGAGCAGCATCTCGTGTCCACTGTCTGCTCGTATATCAAAATTTGTCTCGTATCTCAAGATAAATATTTGCCCGAAATTTGACTCCTATCTCGAATTGCTCGTATGTCGGGGCACTCGTATGTTGAGGTACCACTGTAGTTTCTTACGAGGCGATTCGAGCTATACGTACTATCTGTTCTCCCTTAGCTGTGGTCCACCTTTCATGCCAAGTCCATGGTTAAGCAAGCTTGTGAGAAGACCCTGAGTGATCTAAAACTGGCCTATCTCGACCTCTACCTGATGCACTGGCCTATGGGATTCATGGTATAAAGGCTGCCGTTTATTTCATATTGTGCTGGTAGGTTTATAAACGTGTTTGGAATTTTGTAGGCAGGCGACGAAGCATTTCCTTTGGACAGCAATGGCGAAATAATTCCTGATGATTCTGATTTCCTGCGGACGTGGGAGGTGAGTTAACAGTTGTCAATTGCCAAAAAGCTGAACAGAAAAACTAGGAGATTTGTTTTGTTTCTCCTGTTTCAGGGGATGGAAGAACTGGTAGATGCTGGTCTGGTCAAAGCCATCGGGATCTCCAATTTCAACCGGGATCAAATTGAGCTTCTCCTAAACAAGCCGGGCCTCAAATACAAGCCTGCAAATAACCAGGTACTTTATTTTGAAAAGGATTCTTTCCTTCAAGTCCCACTGTAATGATTTTTTTACACACTAATTAAATGATTAAATACTGTCAAGAGTATTCAAAAGTCAAATATTAAGAGTCTCCCAGGTCAAAAACTATTCAAATTGTGCAATAAAGATCATTTATGGAACGGCCTGCCTCCGCATAGTGGAAACCGATAACGTATCAATGGAAAATGGCAGTCAAACCTCATTGACTTTATAGTGCAACGAGTCGGAATACAAAATTGAAAGTGGGTCAATTGAAGAAGTTAGTCCCGCAGAAGATAATTCTGCTGAGATTTTAGCATCCAAATTCAGAATCACCGTAACACGACACAAGTCAAATAAGATTCAAACCGGGTTTATTTCCCAATCGAACGAACTCAATTAAGTTAAAGGCCAACCTAATATGTTTAGCCTGTTGTTTGACATTAAATATTAGATAAAATGCCAATTTACCCTCCGCCCTGCAGCTCTAGTGCAGCAAAGCTGGTTAGGTAAATGCCAAATATCCACTGTTTTGCATGGCTCATTGGAAGAGAAACATCCCATTTTAGAAAACCTTTAGCGGTGTAAACTCAAGCAATTAAGCCCGCCATGTTTATGATATTTCTCTTAGTTGTCCATTTGTGCCCGAAGGTCGAGTGCCACCCGTTCCTGGTCCAGGAGAAGCTGATCGACTACTGTCACGCTAAGGGCATCACCGTGACGGCATACAGCCCACTTGGCTCCCCTGACAGACCCTGGTGGGTTTGCTTATGTTGACCATATGTGGCATACAGTGGTACCTCGAGATATGAGCTTAATGCGTTCCGAGACTGATCTTCTATGTTGATTTTCTCGTAACTCAAACGGACGTTTCCCATAGAAATGAACTAAAAACAAATTCTTTGTTCCAACCCTCTGAAAAAACACCATAAACAGGATATTGGATTACAAAAACATTTTTATTTGTTCTAATTCGCCATCTATTAACAAAGTAACACATAACTAGTGGTTTAATATTACTAAAATGTGTTTAATAGTACTAAAATTATACAGATTTCGAAGGGGGGAGAGAGAGAGAGACTTTTTGCACGGCAACACGCTCGTAAAATAACATGAACACATTTAAATGAACTTGGGTTACGATGCAGACACACTCAAAAATAAGTTTAATCGAACCTAACACTAAACTTAATTCTAATTTTGTTTGTCATTTTGATACCGTTCTTCTCATGGGTTGGCTCTATTTGCCCCGCCTCCACACTGACTTTCAGTCAATATCGAGGCTTGTTTGAGTTTGTATTCCCTTCAAAATATTCCCAAAATGATGCACACTAATGTCCTCACAATAGGATAACGCACGACCACTTGCCAACGAGAAGTAGTATACTCCTCTCGTATTAGCGATCGCTCCGCCATTCGCACTGACTAACGGGGGAAAAAAACACTGAAAAAATGCAACGCTCCGCCAAGTGCTCGCAGAGACATTACAAAGAGGGAGTTGCGACCAGAGATATTAAACAAGTTAGTTGCGGGCCATGATGTTCTTATGAGCAGCACCTCGTGTCCGCGGTCTGCTCGTATATCAAAATTTGTCTCGTATCTCAAGATAAATATTTGCTCAAAATTTGACTCGTATCTCAAATTGCTCGTATGTCGGGGCACTCGTATGTGGAGGTACCACTGTACGTAGTTTGTTTCACTTTACAATGTGGGAATGATTGTGTATTGCAGGGCACATCCGGATGACCCGACGCTTTTGGAACATCCGGAAATCAAGGCCATAGCTGGGAAATACGATAAAACCTCTGCGCAGGTACAGTAGGAGTGAAGTCATGGACTGGCATTTACAACGATAAACGTTCTATTCAAATGGATTGAGCTCCCGCCGAATTTTTATGTATTTACCTTTTAATATGACTAGATAAAGTGGGGAAACCTGATATTTTTGTATTTTTTGTATTTTTCATTAGTATTTGAACTATCATTTTAAATTTTACTTTCTCAACTGGATTTAGTGTTTACTTGAAAGCAGTAACATAAATTAAAGATTATTACATCTTTTTTTATTATTATTTTGGGTGTTTTTTTATACACACGGGTTAATTGTTCCGTGTGTTTTTATTAAGAAGTAAAAAACAAAAAAGGTGGGGTCACTTTCAATTTATTATTAGAATTAGAAATGATTTGTTTTCATTTTAAATCCTGTCCAATATTTACAATAATGCTTAAATTGAGGAATTCATCAATCTTATTTAAATTTCTCTTCTCACATAACAATCAGTAAGTGGATGCAAAAATTTTTTTTTTTTTTTTTTTAACTTTTAACTAATTTGTATTGTGTGTATTAATTGTGTGTAACATTAGATCCTGATCCGCTTTCAAATCCAGAGGAATGTGATCGTCATTCCCAAATCGGTCACACCAGTCCGCATCCAGCAGAATTTTAAGGTAATTCACCCAAAAAAATCACATTTTATTTACCTTGGTTTTTAATCAAATGATAAATTTAACCGATGAATCCAGTTTTGGCATGGCCTAGATTAAACTCTCGCCTGCGGGTGTGTTGACGTTGCTTGCAGGTGTTTGACTTCCAACTTAGCGAGGAGGATATGAAGACTATTTTGGGATTTAATCGAAATTGGCGAGGGTGTGCGATGCAATGGTGAGCATAATGAAGCTCTTTGAAGCTTTTTTGTGTATGTGTGTTTGACAGCATCTTTTTCTTTCTCTAGGAGCGTCAAGCACAAGGACTATCCTTTTCATGCCGAGTTCTAATATGGAAAAGTGGCAAGTTGCCAGAAGAATGGGTCACTTTTTCTCTCACAGCACTGGTATCGTATCTTCTGTCCTTTATTGATGTCGATCGCGGCAGCAGCTTCACGTCGGCGCTGAAGATTTTCGTTTTGCGCAACATTTAGCGTAGCATTTCCTCTTCTTTACAAGTCATACGCGGCGCTCATGACTCGTCATGTGTCACTTGTGATCTGTTTTCATTTGTTTTCACTTCTCCCGTGTTCATTTGTACCCAAAAGCTTCACAATTATGGGATTGGGGGGTGTCTATATGCTTGCTGGGGCACTAGAGGTCAGTAAAAGCAACAGTTAATAAAATGGTGAATTGCTGAGATGAAAAAAAAAATGGTTTTTTGAGCTTAGTCTGAGAGGTTGGGTTGAAAAAATTTTCATTATTGCATCAAAGTATAAATATAGAGTCAAAATGTGCCTACAGAAGTCAAAATAACTATTTGTTAGAATGTGCATTTAAATTCTATTTTTAATAGCCATGATTTGGAATAACATTTTTGCCATTTTTACAACATTTGGATGAAAAGTATTATTTCGGTTCCAAAAACGCAGAAACTTGGGACTTTTTTTAACCCGTAGCAAAAATAAAATTCGCTTGCAAACAAAAAAAAACTACAAAACTAAATGAAAAAATGTATGATATTGTTTTTCATGTCTTTTCTTCTGATCTACATTAGCAGAAAACGTTTCTCCGTTTTATAGAGCAAAGCCAAACATTCAATTCCTTGTGGTGAGTCAATATTCCGTGTTGAGTGGGTAATCTTTGTGTTTAGTTGCCCTGTCGGGGGGGGAAGTAAAGTTAAAAGGAATATAATTCTCTGTGTCCGGTTCACATACCATAACATAGGGAAACCTCGGAGGTTCTTGTTCAAACTGAGCAGGATCTTCATGTCGGAATCGTGAAGTTCAAAATCAAACACCTAAGGGAGAAAAATAGCAGATAAATGTGACATGTTACAAATCAAGTTTAATCAATCCTTTGCTTCTCGTTATCTCGTAATGCGTCATTAAATGGATATCAACCGTATCAATGTTTATCTTGATACTCGACTTGAAAATGTCCGTTTTATTTCGGCTCCTACTCCATATAGTTCATTGTCACTTTGGTTATGTACTATTTGACACACTTTATTGCTGCCACACCCGAATAAATAATGATCAAGTTTTAACATAACTAATCTATACAGTGGTACCTCGACATACGAGTGGCCCGACATACGAGCAATTCGAGATACGAGTAAAATTTCAGGCAAATATTTATCTTGAGATACGAGACAAATTTTGATATACGAGCAGACAGCGGACGCGAGATGCTGCTCATAAGAACATCATGGCCACTGTCTCACTCCCAGCAACTCCCTCGTGTACGTCTCTGATCGCAACTCCCTCTTTGTAATGTCTCTGCGAGCACTGGGCGGAGCATTGCTTTTTTTCAGTGTTTTTTTCTCCCGTTAGTCAGTGTGAATGGCGCATATACTGCTTCTCGTTGGCAAGTGGTCATGCATTATCATATTGTGAGGACATTTGTGTGCATCATTTTGGGAATATTTTGAAGGGAATACAAACCCAAACAACCCTCAATATTGACTGAAAGTCAGTGTGGAGGCGGGGCAAAAAGAGCCAACCCGGCTGGGAGAAGAAAGGTATCAAAATGTCAAACAGTTTTAGTACTATTAAACACATTTTAGTAATATTAAACCACTAGTTATGTATTACTTTGTTAATAGATGGCGAATTAGAACAAATAAAACATTTTTTCCAATCCAATATCCTGTTGTTGGTGTTTTTTCAGAGGGTTGGAACGAATTCTTTTGTTTTTGTTCATTTCAATGGGAAACGTTTGTTTGAGTTACGAGAAAATCGACATACGAGCTCAGTCCCGGAACAAATTAAGCTCGTATCTCGACTGTACTCATTTTTGGCTAGCCAGATAAATCAATCCGGCTTTTGTCGCAACTTTTTCAGACAGCGCCAAATATAATCATGCATTGACTTCACATTTTGAATACCTGAAGATTTTCCATGATTCGGTGGGGAGTTACCGACTTGGCGACAACCGAGACGTTCCTCTGAATGTGGAACCTGAGGAGCACCTGGCGGCGATATTGAGCGACATTACGTAAGCGAATCGTCAACGCAACGTGGCCCTGCGGCGAATTACCTGCGCTGGCGTCTTGCTGTACTTTTGAGCAATTTCTTGAACTTTTGGCTCGGCCATGAGCGAAGGTTCACCAGAAAATGCCCTTTGCGAGTAGGGAAAAAAAACATTTCCCACGCGTGGCATGTCTAGTCACAAGGCAATTTTCTGCATAATTGGACACTAATTTTCTATCTTTGCGCACAAGCCTCCGTGGTGGTTTATAGATTTGAAGCTGTCAGTTTTGCTGTGGACATTTTGTCTTACCAGGGTCTGCCGGGGGATCCTAGTGGACCATAAGCTGTCACGAAGATATCCTTCGAGTGGCAGTAATTGATTAGCTTCTCCTGGATCAGGAACGGATGGCACTCGATCTACAAACGCATGCGTTTAAATGAGCCCTGGGTCGATTAGCAGTTTTCCCCGCGTCGCTCGGATCACCTGGTTGACGGCCGGCTTGCACTTGAGCCCGGGCTTTGCGAGAATGGTGTCGATTTGGTCCCTGTTGAAGTTAGACACGCCGATAGCCCTGACCAAGCCGGAGGCCACAAGCTCCTCCATGGCCTGTAACATTAACATTAGTGCCGCGTCGCGCTTGTTTTCCGGACCTCTTAAGGTTTGCAGACCGGCTGCCCTTGATTACCTCCCAAGTGTCAAGGAAACTGCTTCCGTCGGGAATGAGTTGTTCGCAATCGTCGAAGGGAAAGAGCTCGTCCCCGGCCTGCAAAATAAGAGCATTTTCTTCTGGATTGCTCTAATCTTGGACTTTTTGTTGTCGTTTTGGGGGAAGTTGGGTCAAACCTTGGCGCCCATTGGGAAGTGCATGAGGTAGAGGTCCAAGTAGTCCAATTGGAGGTCTTGGAGAGTCTTTTCACAGGCTTTCCTCACCAGAGATGGTAGATGGGAGGTGCACCATAACTACAGAAAGTCCATTTCTTAATGTCTTGGGAATATCTTGATATGGTTTGGTCATGGTAAAATACTGCCAGCTTTAGTAATACCAATATTTACAAGTTCAAATGAACTAACACCTGGCTCAAGAAAACTTCCTGCTAGCAAACCCTCAACCTCCAGGCCAGGAGTAGCAAACTCATTTTGGTTCGCGAGCCACAGTCATGGATGGCAGTTAGATCTCATTTTGGGCCAGACCAGTTTATTTTTGACCAGATACGTTAACAGATGAGCTGTTTGACGGTCAAAATGGATTGGATGTGGAGCGCTGAAAATACCGTTGATACATGAGGCACTACTCTTCCCAGTTTAAGGGAAAATTGAACCACTATCATAGTGCATGGAAGCCATCCTGCACAAGTGGCACATTTTATATCGGTCATTTCCTATTGATTTTGCAGCAATTAGAGGTCACTCTATTGGTTTTGGGGCATTTTTTAACTCATTAGCTGGCTCAAAAAGTCAGCAAATAATTCATCAGCCGTTATAAAAAAATCGATTGAAAACCCTGGTTGGTTTTATCTGGTATACCTTACTAACAATGAACAGTTCCTCCCTCTCCACCTCGCCGTTCTCAACCACAGCTTGGATCCCAGCACCGACTTGGTCCTCATTCTGGTACACGTGCGCAGTATCGATGTGGCGGTAGCCAGCGTCGATTGCTACTTTCACTGCCTTGATGACTTTTCCTGCGTCGGTCTGGTGACGGAGAAGGAGGAGCAGATAACATGCAAAGGTACCGTTTTGCTACTTTAGCAGGTGGAATATGTTGGATAGGGTTTAGTTGTAGACAGCGCACTTGCACCAGAATAACTGGAGGAAACTGTTGCTTTAACCAATCAGATTTCTACTTGGCGACACCAACGTCTTCTCGCAGGCGTAGGGATACGTCATCGTTTTCACCAACTATGATTGGTTAGTGATAGAGTGGACTAGCCAGAGCTACCAAACTGTATCTGGAGCGAGCTGCACAAGCAAATATATTGTTGTGTTGTGTTCAGCAATGGCTGAAGGAGGAGAAGAAATGGATTTGTTTGCAGATTTACTGTCAAAGCCATTTTCAAGACGGACTTTTCAAGAAAAGCTGGACATCATTAAGAAAGGTCGGACAACTCCGAAGCAAGCAAGACTGTAAGAACCGGGAAATCGAATAAAAACGTATGCCAGAAATACGACAGGACAGGCTCGACTTTCAGCATTAGCTTCGATGGCGATAGAAAAGGAGGAGGAAAGAAAGGACGATGGATTTAGTGTACAAATAAAAAAGATTTTTGGTGAGTAAAATATGCCTATATTCCTAAATAATATTTCAATTGTATATTGATAACTTTAATGTGTGTCGCAGGTGTAGGTTTTATAGCCATAAAATAGTTTTTGAGGGTTGGATTGATTCAGATATAGAATTGAAGGCGTCGCTTAGAAATTCACGGCCCGCCACTGTATGATACATTATGCTGAATTATTACCCAATTGGATTTGACTAACCTTTTCAAAAAAATGATGTATCCTCTATCATTTTTTAATGAGAAGTATCCAAATATGCAGACTTACCCTCCATGTCCCAAGTCCAACAAAAGGCATCTTTGCTCCATTGTTGAGCGTAAGGGCAGGAATCTCGTTAGAGATCTTCTTACCCTTCATGTTTATGGCCCAAAAGTCAGGAGAGAAAATTCCCTGAGTTACTCTTTGTCTGGTATATATCTTCTTTCAGGCGGCCTCCTGACACAGAGGCGGAGATTTATTTCAACGGTCCATTATGAGCATGCTAATGCAACATCGTTCCAGTCGTTTAAGACCAATGTCGATTGCCCCCTGGCAAAAATGATGGAAACTTGGGTCACCAAAGTTCAAAGTAAGTCCCTCTTTTCTAGTAACGTAGTAGTTATTACGGTACACGGTCGATTGGTCGCCGGTCTTTTGGTCGCCCTGAAGGTAAGTGATAATTACCATTTCAATCGTTGCTCAAATTCCCTAAATACAAACGGTGAAATACCATTTAGTCATACTTAATGCCCTAGTAATTATTAGGCTAAAGAAAAGCTCCAAATTTCCCGGACTTTTATTGTTTTTTTGTTGGAGAACTTGTTAAGACCCTGACTGACATAGCTTCTTAAAGGGACAACGCATGTACGTACAAACTCTTCTACACTCACACGTCGGCTCAGTGAAACTGCTCATGGCCATTGTTGGCTTTTATTGATGCGTAGACCGTGTTGTTTTACCTTGTTTTGTCGCAGGTCTTTTGGTCGTCTGTCTTTTGGTCGCCCGTTGTCGCGGTCGGGGCGACCAAAAGACCGGCGACCAAAAGACGGCGACCAAAAGACTGGCGACCAATCGACTGCACACTGTTATTACAAGGCGTGAGCTTAAAGTACGTATTACATAGAAATGTATTTAAAGTGCCTTACGGGTCCTCACATTAAAGTAGATTTTTGTTGCACTGTCAAATTTAATCAAGACTTGTAATCTAACGGACTGTTTGTTCACCCTAGACCAGGGGTGTCAGACTCGGGTTGGTTCGCGGGCTGCTTTAACGTCAACTTGATTTCACGTGGGCCAGACCATAATTTGATATAATATTTAGATATATATTTTTATAAATGGATTAAAAGCCCTGAATATTCCGTTTTTATAGATCTAAAACAATGTTTATTTTAGCTTTTTTTTAAATATATTTTTAGATTTTTCAAAATGATTTTTGAACTAAAAACACAGAAAAACTGGATTAAAAAATTATAATTATTGATTTTAAAGGGGGAAAATCAGGAAATTTCATTTACATCTATACTCTTTATTTTATTTTGATCCTAAAACAGAAAGTCGGCACTCATCATTTACTTTCCCGGGCCACACAAAATGATGCGGCGGGCCAGATTTGGCCCCCGGGCCGCCACTTTGACACAGGTGCCCTAGACTAAATTGTTGTCCTGGCTATTGTTATCTAAATATCTTTTTTAATACATTTTTTTAAATTGATTATTCTGTTTGATTTTTTTCTCCTCATTTTCTGTCCAAAATGAAGCATTAAAATCAAAATTTAAAGAGGTGAAAATATAACAGATTTAATTCCCGTACATAATAAAACATGTATTTTAAAACAGGATTACTTTTCAATCTCTCCGCATGTATATTTTTATCGCCCAGGACAAAACACGAGCAGTTAACACGAATACGAAAAGTTGAATTAGTCATTTGATTAAAATGGCTGTCACAAAACTTTTCTGTCAAATATCATTTGTCTTTGGCCCAGATATTGATCACCAGAAAACCATGCGGAAAGTTGGACGTGCGCAAATAACCTTTATGGCATTCCAGTACATTAGCTGCTTTACGTATTGACAATTCAAACCACCAGCACATGGTCACTCCATTGGTGTTCATGGCAATTTGAGAGGGTTAATTCGCTAAAACAAAAGAATGAAACAATTCAGATAACCTAGGTCAAAGGGCTAAGGAGAGTAATTTCATTAGGGCCAGTTCTGTGTCAGACTGACGTCAACTTAAATGGCAAGGGTAACTAACGATAGGCCTGTTTATATTTTCAGCAGTCAATAAAATTCTCAAAGGACTAAAGGGGGAAAAAAGATCAGTCTATAACTATATTAACAGGCTATGCTTCTTTAACCACTACAGCAAAACAAAACAGCTAATTTCTTGCGTCATTTAGCATTTTATTAGATTACTCATTAGCAGTGATCTGTATTCTTCCGAAAAGTGTACAACTGTGTCCTCTTCTCTCTCCCAACTGATTTGATACCAAACACAGCTATTTTCTGACTCCGTTGTAAATTGATCGGATTTTAACGACTTATGAACTGGCATTTTCGTATATTCGTCCTTAGTGGTAGTGCATGTCCTTTTACAAAGTGTACAGCTTTGTCCTACGCTCATTCCCAATCTATTTGAGCTATATTCCTAAATAATATTTCAATTGTATATTGATGATTTTTTGTGTCGCAGGTGTAGCTGCAGTAAAGGTTTTATAGCTATAAAATAGTTGTTGAGGGTTGGATTGATTCAGATATAGAATTGAAGGCATCGCTTAGAAATTCACGGCCCACCGCTGTATGATACATTATGCTGAATTATTACCCAATTTGATTTGACTAACCTTTTCAAAAAAACGATGTATACTCCGATTTTTAATAAGACTTATATCCAAATAAATGCAATGCTCCGCCCAGTGCTCGCAGAGACATTACAAAGAGGGAGTTGCGACCAGAGACGTAACACAAGGGAGTTGCGGGGAGTGAGACAGTGGCCATGATGTTCTTATGAGCAGCATCTCGCGTCCGCTGTCTGCTCGTATATCAAAATTTGTCTCGTATCTCAAGATAAATATTTGCCCGAAATTTTACTCGTATCTCGAATTTCTCGTATGTCGGGCCACTCGTATGTTGAGGTACCACTGTAGTGTTAAAAAGTATGAGGACGTTCATTCTCTCACTAGCCAGTCTCCTGGCTAGGTGTTAGCCTAGTTCTAGTCGATGGTTTCTCAATTTAGTGTTGAACACTTAAGTCAGCTCAGCATATTATTGCAACCTTTTTATTTCAATTCCAAACACCCTCCAAACACACTCTTCAAACAAAGTGCAGACACGTAGACAATGATTATTTAACAGCACCGTCGATAAAGGAAATAGGCAACATGAAGAGAAAAAGATCTTGAATATTGCACATGATCATCTTGAGGGTCTTGTTTCTAACATGGAAATCTGCAGAAACTATAACTTAAGTGCTTGTTTTTGTACTCAAATGAGACTTGCTTTCACAAATAATACACACGAGCAGCTTTTTGAGAGCAAAGAACGCGTACGATCTTGTGCGGATTCCTGAGCTGACCTAACCGGAAGCGAGCGGAAACCCATCTTTGTTCCTCGATCATTTTCAGGTTACCGAAAGCCTCGCAGTAAAATAGCATTCCTTTTGAAAAAACTGAACCCAGCTTTGTCCATTGAGTTTAGGAGCAGTCTGTGAAGGTGGTCACCATGTTGCCCCTCCTCTGCGTCACCGTCCTGCAATGACGCTTGGCCGAGCCCTGGAATCTGCTTTCGCTCCTGGATTCATGCCCATTAAAAGAGAACATCTTCTCCAAGTCCTCGAACACGTCATCGAACATCCCGCCTCCTCCGCCTCCGAAGGGCCGCCTCTGCTGGTTTGCCGCCGCCTCCCGGAAGAACCTCTTTTGGTGGGCCTGATGATGGCTATGGAAGTGTTGCTGCTGCTGACCGAAAAGGTCAAAGTCTTTAAAGATGTCGTCAAAGTTAAATGACTGGAAGTGCCGGCGGAAATTGTAGTTGGCGCTTCCTCCTCCTCCTCCTCCGCCGCCGTACGACGACGGCCCGTGGCCGAACTGGTCGTACTCTCTCCGTCTCTTGTCGTCTGATAACGTCTCGTACGCTGAGGTAAGACAAAACTCAATTCTCATCTCATCTCTCATTTTCTGAACCGCTTTATCCTCACTGGGGTTATGGGGGGTGCTGGAGCCTATCCCAGCTGACTTCGGGCTAGAGGCGGGGGACACCCAATGACCAGCCAATCACAGGGCACAAGGAGACAAACAACCATTCACGCTCAAACTCATACCTAGGGGCAATTTAGAGTGTCCAATCAGCCTACCATGCATGTCTTTGGAATGTGGGAGGAAGCCGTGACCGGACGATTCGCCGAAAGACGTTTCGCCGACGGACAGTTCGCCAAATGGACGTTTCACCGAAACGGGATTTGCGCGCTCGCCCCGCCCCCGGATCGTGTGTATATGTTTTTCAACCTCGGCACAAAATACAACACAATGAGAAACATCCCCACTTTTATTTGTTTAATAAATTGAACACTTTAATTTTTTCGGCGAAACGTCCGTTCGGCGAATTGTCCGTCGGCGAAACGTCTTTCGGAGGAAGCCGGAGTACCCGGAGAAAACCCATGCTGGCCCAGGGAGAACATGCAAACTCCACACAGGTGGATCGGCTAAAGTGCTAACAACTCGTGCCACTGGGCCGTCCACAAAACCGAAATGACCCATTTTTCCCCCGGTAACCATGGTAACCCTCTATTTCAGAAGTGTGAAAGGTAACCCCTGAAATAGAGCGTTACCATTCTAGGGTTAAATGTTTGAAAATAGACAAATTACTACTAGCTAATATTTGTAGGGTGAGGGTGGTAGGTCTTACCTTCAGCTATTTCTCTGAACTTGACCTCGGCGTCCGGACCCTTATTCCGGTCCGGGTGGTACTTGAGTGCCAGTTTGTGGAACGCCTTCTTGATCTGACGCTCCGAGGCGACTTTGGGGACCCCGAGGATGTCATAGTAGTCCCTCTTGGCTAGTATGAACTCGGAAATCAGCAAAATATGAAGGGCGAGTAGCAACACGCTCTGTACCGTTGCCATGACTCCTGGGGCTTCCTTTGTCAGGCACCTTTAGATTTTAAAAATGTTATTAGATATGTATTTTAAAAATCATGATACATTTTGAAGAGCTAAAAGGCCTTAACTACTGGACAGAGGACTTGTACATAGAGTACCACTTACAAGGTATAGAAAATATCAATTTTAGAAATGTGAGGACGTGTATCTGCTTTTTTTTTCTTTCTTTCTCTCTTTTTTAAATCTAACACTATTGAAAAAAATCAGGAATCTATAAAAGTAAAGTGAAGCTTACCTGGGTCAACAAAGAAGCCGGCGGCTGAGCTGACAGTTCCAGCTGATACGAAACCGCAAGCTAACGTTTGTTGACTAAACGCATTCCTGAGGCCGAACACCACGACTCAAAACCCTATTGGTCTATTCGATGTAAAAAAAACAAAAACAAAAGTGACTTAGAGCCCTGTGATTGGCTCAAATAGTCCACGTAGCGTTACGTACCCATTGAATCAAGAGGATTCACTTCGCGCATTTCTGGTTTCGTTTTGAGGCGTTGGAAATGGACGATGGAAATGCATGATAAAATTATATACAACCTATTATTACATGATTTAAAGTTGAATTGAAACACACCTATTTCATGTGCGGCATGTTCCACGAATATTAACAGTGAGAAGTAGGGATCTACTATAGAATTTATGAGCACATCTCAAATATGCTCACTATCAGTTGTACAGTAAACTTAATCTCACTTAGCACGTCATACGTGATAAGGAAACCATAGATGTCTAAAGGTGGGGTCTGTTGCACAAGTAAAAGCGGGCATACATTTTCTACCCTAAAATGGTCTTAATTTGCGGATCTGTGGACAGTTTAAAAAATCTGACCTAATTTTCGGATTGGAAATACTATATCGAAGTAGTTATAGATAACAAACAACCCCGACGCAAAATGGCCGCCAAGTGACGACGCAAACCTAGTTTTATACACATTGCATCTCTGAGGAAAACAATACTTGGGGTGAGGTGTTCAGTTTTTTTTCACACTAAAATACTAGATTTTGATGCCTAGCTGGCATGTTTATGTCGATGAGATTATATTTATTCTCATCTCGACTCATGTATCTTCACCGTTACAATTCAAGGGCACTGAACGTTATTAGAAATTAATGCTAGGTCGTGTGCTTAAATATCATGGTATGACAGGAAAGATCGTATTCTTTATACAGTGATGTTTCAACCTTTATAGGAATTAATCATTTAAAAGGGTGAGTGCAGTAATGTCAAACAACTTTATCTGACATCCATGTTTCAATTTACATTTTACGCATGGCTTCACTGGCCGCAATCTTGCATTCGATTATATCCAACAGCCACTTCTCGGTGAATCGCGTCTTCCCAGGCGTGTGCTTCAGCCGGTTGGACTCGACAAAAAAGTGGACATCGATCGGCTCGACTTGCGGTTCGACTTTGGAGACGTCCATTACAAAGTACACGCCAGCCGCGGTGGGAATGGGCTTTTGCGGCGACGGGGTGCTGAAGTTCGCCAGGTAATGATACGTCGTCTTCTCTTCCTCTTCGGCGCAGTAGAGAAAATTCAAACTGTAAATCCACGTGGGTTCTAACTGCCATGTTCGGATAAACTCGACGATCTGCTCTTTGCCCACCTCTACTGTGAAATCTTTAGCAGTCACCCACTCCATGGTTGTTTATGCCACTCTTTGTCATCCGTGACATTATCGATGATGTAAGGATTGAGTTGTTGTTTGTCGTAAAGAATCAACACGTGACGTTTTGTTTGGTGGACCTTTCGGGAATTCATTTTTTTTTTAAAGAAGATGTTACAATTTAAGCCTGCAGTGTTGGCAGCTGATGTTCTACTTTGACGAGAACGTTATTTTTTATTATTATTTTTCTCATCCCATTTTCTAAACCGTGTGTTAGCCTCACACTAGGGTCGCGGGGGGTGCTGGAGCCTGAACTGCTGACCAGCCAATCGCAGGGCACAAGGAGACAAACAAGCATTCACGCTCACACTCTTAAGTTGGAGTGTCCAATCAGCCTACCATGCATGTCTTTGGAATGTGGGAGGAAGCCGGAGTACCCGGAGAAAACCCACGCAGGCACATGCGAACTCCACACAGGTGGACCGACCTGGATTTGAACCCAGATCTCCCACTGCGAGGCCAACGCCCTAACCACTCATCTGCCGGGCAACCCTTTATTATTATTTTTATTTACTTTTAATTCATGTACAGTGGTACCTCGACATACGATCGTAATCCGTTCCGAGACTGAGATCGTATGACGAGCTTTTCGTAACGCGAGCAGACGTTTCCCATTGAAATGAATTGAAAACAAATTAATTCGTTCCAACCCTCTGAAAAAACACCAAAAACAGGATATTGGATTGTAAAAAAGGTTTTATTTCTTCTAATTCGCCATATATTGACAAAGTAATAAATAATGAGTGGTTTAATATTAACAAAATGTGTTTAATAGAAGTAAAATTAGACGCATTTCGCGGAGGGGAGAGACAACAACACACACGGAGGCGGGGGGACTTTATCCACGGCAATGACGCACTCGTGTAAAACATGTTTTATTTCTTCTAATTCGCCATATATGGACAAAGTAATAAATAACGAGTGGTTTAATAGTAATAAGATGTGTTTAATAGAAGTAAAATTAGACTAATTTCGCCGGGGGAAAAGACTGTGACATGTAAGCTGTTCAGAAAATGAATGAATTTATCGTAAAAATGTGTGGGTTTTTTGTAAATCCAGCATTATATAGGTAGGTATTCTAAAAATGTAAAAATATATTCTTTTGAAGAAAAAAAATCATTTTTAATTTTGAAAAAATGACAAATGCAGTCAGTTAACTTTTGTTTTTTAATGACTTTTTATGAATATAATATATGTAACTTATTCTTAAACTGGGATCTTCTCCACTTTCAGTGAGCTGTCATACGCATGTCTCGTATCAGGACCACACTAGACAGCGTCACCAAAGCAGTGGGAAGCACAGACCTCATCTCCAAGTTCTCCCGCATCAAACCCGGCGCCTTTGGGGTAGACATCGCCCATGCAGAAAAGACCCCAGATAAATCCGAGAAGATCGCATCGAAGGCACTGGAAGTTTTGCCACCTCATGAAACCACCTTAAACAACACAAACTGTGAGAAACCTGAACCAAATGACCCAAAATTAGCACCACCAGGTCTAGAAAATCCTTTTGTCATCACTCGAGAGGAGTCCGGGGACACCGGCGCACCTTCAGACGATTCTACTCAAATGGAAGCTAAATCATCCGACAACCCAGAAGTCACAGAAAGGCCGCTTCCTCACGGCTCCACTAAAAAAGGCTTCACCCACTATCTATCATACCCTCGTCCAAGGGTTCGAGCTTTTTTGGGAAATTACATCGCTCCGCTGGTGCCCAAATTTCGAGGCGATGGTAAAAGCGCCGAGAAGGACAAACTCCCAGATGCCGGTGTTGGAGAGAAATCCGTGGGGAAGGTGGAAAATGACGCTGAAATGGCAGATGAGGCCAAGCAGCAGCCGAACCAACAGCTTTTAGCTCAAAGGGAGAAGGTAATACCAGTGGCGGTCCGTGCATTTTCTCGTAGCGCCTTCAACTGATAAAATCCACTTCCTAGCAGCATTTAGTGATTAAATACAAACACTGAAGCTTTTCAGATATCAGAACCGGGCCCACAATTGAAATATTATTTAGGAATATAGCCATATTTTAGTCACCAAAAATCATTTTTAACTGTACACAATATCCAGCCTCCTTTCTTTCTTCCTTCTTTTCTATTGCCATCGAAGCTAATGCTGAAAGTCGAGCCTGTCCTGTCGTATTTCTGGCATAGTGCGTCTTGAAAATGGCTTTAAATCAACACAACAATATTTGCTTGTGCAGCTAGCTCCAGATACAGTTTGGTAGCTCTGGCTAATGACTAGCCTCATAGTTGGTGAAAGCAATGACGTATCCCTCCGCCTGCGACAAGGCATTGTGGTGTTGCCAACTCGAAATCTGATTGGTTAAAGCAACAGTCTTATCGACGCTTGTTTAATGCAGCAGAGCCTGCAGAACTGATTGTGACGGCCTCGAGGCAGATTTCTGACCCTGGCAACAAATAATGGCTGAAATGTGATTGGTTAAATGTTTCAATATGAAAACACACATCTGGAAGCAGTGCAACTAGGGGGAAAGCAATGAAATGAAGCTAACAGACAATTTGGAATTATTTAATAAGTATTGATGGACAAAATATAATATGATTCAGATATTTCTTAGGCCAGCAGAGAAGGCCTTGAAGGCCCTGATGGCCCGCCACTGGGTAATACACATTATTTTATTTTGAAGGTTGGTTATCTGAATTGGTTTGTTGGATTTTTGTCACCGGCTCCAGATTAAAGCCAGGGTGAGTGTTGACAACAGGACCAGAGCCCTTGTGAAAAGCCTACAGGGAGTCGGCGATGTCCAGATGCTCACTGGTCGAGTAGAGGAACTCAGCTGTCACCTGCTGGATTTCCCGGAGACGCGCGGTGTGGCCGTCAAGGTGAGTAGGAATCTTCCTCCCTAAACATTTGGTATCTCATTTTGTGTGAAAATGTACATTCAACTCCCACTACAGTGGTACCTTGAGATACGAGCTAAATTCGTTCCGGGACTGAGCTCGTATGTCGATTTTCTCGTAATTCAAACCAACGTTTCCCATTGAAATGAACTAAAAACAAATTAATTTGTTCCAACCCTCTGAAAAAACACCCAAAACAGGATATTGGATTGGAAAAAATGTTTTATTTGTTCTAATTCGCCATCTATTGACAAAGTAATACATAACGAGTGGTTTAATATTACTAAAATGTGTTTAATAGTACTAAAATTATGCAGATTTCGCGGAGGGTAGAGAGAGAGGGACGGGGGAGACTTTTTGCACGGCAACGCGCTCGTAACATGACATAAACAAATATAATTGAACTTTGATTACGATGCAGACACACAAAAATAAGTTTAATCGAACCTAACACTAAACTTAATTCTAATTTTGTTTGACATTTTGATACCTTTCTTCTCCGGGTTGGCTCTTTTTACCCCGCCTCCACACTGACTTTCAGTCAATATCGAGGGTTGTTTCACTTTGTATTCCCTACGCAAATGTCCTCACAATAGGATAACGCACGACCGCTTGCCAACGAGAAGTAGTATATACGCCATTCACACTGACTAACAGGAAGAAAAAAAACACAGAAAAAATGCAACGCTCCACCCAGTGCTCGCAGAGACATTACAAAGAGAGAGTTGCGACTAGAGACATTACACGAGGGAGTTGCGGGGAGAGAGACGGTGGCCATGATGTTCTTATGATCAGCATCTCGCGTCCGCTGTCTGCTTGTGTATCAAAATTTGTCTCGTATCTCAAGATAAATATTTGCCCAAAATTTTACTCATATCTCGAATTGCTCGTATGTCGGGCCACTCGTATGTCGAGGTACCACTTTAGTTTTATTTAGTGTGTAAAAACTTGTGACACTGGGACTTTAAACAGTTATGATTAAAAAAAATCACAACGTGCCTTGTTGAAGACTATTTTTATTTCTCTCTGTGCAGAAGAAAGCTATACCATGCTTGCTACGTTTGCGGCAGGCTAAAGATCTCCGCCTCCAAGCTGCCGTGAGAGAGTCTCTGGCTTTGACGGGTTACACCGAACCCGTAAAGGGCAGGGGAATCCGTGTCTTGGCCATAGATGGCGGAGGAACCAGAGGACTTCTGGCTCTGCAGACTCTTCTTCAACTGCAGAACCTGACTGGAAAGCGCGTGCATCAGCTTTTTGACTACATATGCGGAGTCAGCACCGGTACGACGTCGACACACCAAGGTTTTGAAATCTCATGATGCTTCATCAAGCTTGTCTGGCTTCTAGGTGCCATCCTGGCTTTCATGCTAGGGATCTTTCAGATCCCGCTCGAGGAGTGCGAGCAGATGTACAGGAAGTTGGGCTCGGACGTTTTCAAGCAGAATGTCATTGTCGGGGCTGTCAAGATGGGCTGGAGCCATGCCTTTTATGACAGTGAAATCTGGGAAAACATCCTGAAGTAGGTAACAGTTGCTATAATATATTTGCAAAAAACAGCCTTTATATACATGTTCATTTTTGCAAAAAAAGAAAAAATGACCATGTACAGTAAGGCTTTTTTTTTTTGAAAAAATGACCATGTATAGTAAGACTTTTTTCTTGCAAAAATGACAATGTACAGTAAGGCTCTTTATTCTTTGCAAGAATAATGGTCATTTTTGCAAGAAAAAAAGCCTTACTATACATGGTCGTTTTTGCAAGAAAAAAACCCTTACTATACATGGTCATTTTTTGCAACAAAAAAGCCTTACTATACATGTTCATTTTTGCAAAAAAGAAAAAATGACCATGTACAGTAAGACTTTTATTTGAATTACCATGTATAGTAAGGCTTTTTTCTAGCAAAAAATGACCATGTATAGTAAGGGTTTTTTTCATGCAAAAATGACCATGTATAGTAAGGGTTTTTTCTCGCAAAAAATGACCATGTATAGTAAGGGTTTTTTCTTGCAAAAATGACCATGTATAGTAAGGGTTTTTTCTTGCAAAAAATGACCATGTATAGTAAGGGTTTTTTTTCTTGCAAAAATGACCATGTATAGTAAGGCTTTTTTCTTGCAAAAATGACCATGTATAGTAAGGCCTTTTTCTTGCAAAAATGACCATGTATAGTAAGGCCTTTTTCTTGCAAAAATGACCATGTATAGTAAGGCTTTTTTCTTGCAAAAATGACCATGTATAGTAAGGCTTTTTTCTTGCAAAAATGACCATGTATAGTAAGGGTTTTTTCTTGCAAAAAATGACCATGTATAGTAAGGGGTTTTTTTCTTGCAAAAATGACCATGTATAGTAAGGCTTTTTTCTTGCAAAAATGACCATGTATAGTAAGGCCTTTTTCTTGCAAAAATGACCATGTATAGTAAGGCTTTTTTCTTGCAAAAAATGACCATGTATAGTAAGGGTTTTTTTCTTGCAAAAACGACCGTGAATATTAAGGCTTTTTTTCTTGCAAAAATGACCATTATTCTTGCAAAGAATAAAGAGCCTTACTATACATGGTCGTTTTTGCAAGAAAAAAAGCCTTACTATACATGTTCATTTTTGCAAAAAAGAAAAAATGACCATGTACAGTAAGGCTTTTATTTGAATTACCATGTATAGTAAGGCTTTTTTCTAGCAAAAAATGACCATGTATAGTAAGGGTTTTTTTCATGCAAAAATGACCATGTATAGTAAGGGTTTTTTCTCGCAAAAAATGACCATGTATAGTAAGGGTTTTTTCTTGCAAAAATGACCATGTATAGTAAGGGTTTTTTCTTGCAAAAAATGACCATGTATAGTAAGGGTTTTTTTTCTTGCAAAAATGACCATGTATAGTAAGGGGTTTTTTTCTTGCAAAAATGACCATGTATAGTAAGGCTTTTTTCTTGCAAAAATGACCATGTATAGTAAGGCCTTTTTCTTGCAAAAATGACCATGTATAGTAAGGCCTTTTTCTTGCAAAAATGACCATGTATAGTAAGGCTTTTTTGTTGCAAAAAATGACCATGTATAGTAAGGGTTTTTTTCTTGCAAAAACGACCATGTATAGTAAGGCTTTTTTTCTTGCAAAAATGACCATTATTCTTGCAAAGAATAAAGAGCCTTACTATACATGGTCATTTTTTCAAGAAGAAGGTCTTACTATACATGGTCGTTTTTGCAAGAAAAAAAGCCTTACTATACATGGTCATTTTTTGCAAGAAAAAAGCCTTACTATACATGTTCATTTTTGCAAAAAAGAAAAAATGACCTTGTACAGTAAGGCTTTTATTTGAATTACCATGTATAGTAAGGCTTTTTTCTAGCAAAAAATGACCATGTATAGTAAGGGTTTTTTTCATGCAAAAATGACCATGTATAGTAAGGTTTTTTTCTCGCAAAAAATGACCATGTATAGTAAGGGTTTTTTCTTGCAAAAATGACCATGTATAGTAAGGGATTTTTCTCGCAAAAAATGACCATGTATAGTAAGGGTTTTTTCTTGCAAAAATGACCATGTATAGTAAGGGTTTTTTCTTGCAAAAAATGACCATGTATAGTAAGGGGTTTTTTTCTTGCAAAAATGACCATGTATAGTAAGGGGTTTTTTTCTTGCAAAAATGACCATGTATAGTAAGGCTTTTTTCTTGCAAAAATGACCATGTATAGTAAGGCCTTTTTCTTGCAAAAATGACCATGTATAGTAAGGCTTTTTTCTTGCAAAAATGACCATGTATAGTAAGGGGTTTTTCTTGCAAAAAATGACCATGTATAGTAAGGGTTTTTTTTCTTGGAAAAATGACCATGTATAGTAAGGCTTTTTTCTTGCAAAAATGACCATGTATAGTAAGGCCTTTTTCTTGCAAAAATGACCATGTATAGTAAGGCTTTTTTGTTGCAAAAAATGACCATGTATAGTAAGGGTTTTTTTCTTGCAAAAACGACCATGTATAGTAAGGCTTTTTTTCTTGCAAAAATGACCATTATTCTTGCAAAGAATAAAGAGCCTTACTATACATGGTCATTTTTTCAAGAAGAAGGTCTTACTATACATGGTCGTTTTTGCAAGAAAAAAAGCCTTACTATACATGGTCATTTTTTGCAAGAAAAAAGCCTTACTATACATGTTCATTTTTGCAAAAAAGAAAAAATGACCATGTACAGTAATGCTTTTATTTGAATTACCATGTATAGTAAGGCTTTTTTCTAGCAAAAAATGACCATGTATAGTAAGGGTTTTTTTCATGCAAAAATGACCATGTATAGTAAGGGTTTTTTCTCGCAAAAAATGACCATGTATAGTAAGGGTTTTTTCTTGCAAAAATGACCATGTATAGTAAGGGTTTTTTCTTGCAAAAAATGACCATGTATAGTAAGGGGGTTTTTTCTTGCAAAAATGACCATGTATAGTAAGGCTTTTTTCTTGCAAAAATGACCATGTATAGTAAGGCCTTTTTCTTGCAAAAATGACCATGTATAGTAAGGCTTTCTTCTTGCAAAAATGACCATGTATAGTAAGGGCTTTTTCTTGCAAAAATGACCATGTATAGTAAGGGATTTTTCTCGCAAAAAATGACCATGTATAGTAAGGGTTTTTTCTTGCAAAAATGACCATGTATAGTAAGGGTTTTTTCTTGCAAAAAATGACCATGTATAGTAAGGGGTTTTTTTCTTGCAAAAATGACCATGTATAGTAAGGGGTTTTTTTCTTGCAAAAATGACCATGTATAGTAAGGCTTTTTTCTTGCAAAAATGACCATGTATAGTAAGGCCTTTTTCTTGCAAAAATGACCATGTATAGTAAGGCTTTTTTCTTGCAAAAATGACCATGTATAGTAAGGGGTTTTTCTTGCAAAAAATGACCATGTATAGTAAGGGTTTTTTTTCTTGGAAAAATGACCATGTATAGTAAGGCTTTTTTCTTGCAAAAATGACCATGTATAGTAAGGCCTTTTTCTTGCAAAAATGACCATGTATAGTAAGGCTTTTTTGTTGCAAAAAATGACCATGTATAGTAAGGGTTTTTTTCTTGCAAAAACGACCATGTATAGTAAGGCTTTTTTTCTTGCAAAAATGACCATTATTCTTGCAAAGAATAAAGAGCCTTACTATACATGGTCATTTTTTCAAGAAGAAGGTCTTACTATACATGGTCGTTTTTGCAAGAAAAAAAGCCTTACTATACATGGTCATTTTTTGCAAGAAAAAAGCCTTACTATACATGTTCATTTTTGCAAAAAAGAAAAAATGACCATGTACAGTAATGCTTTTATTTGAATTACCATGTATAGTAAGGCTTTTTTCTAGCAAAAAATGACCATGTATAGTAAGGGTTTTTTTCATGCAAAAATGACCATGTATAGTAAGGGTTTTTTCTCGCAAAAAATGACCATGTATAGTAAGGGTTTTTTCTTGCAAAAATGACCATGTATAGTAAGGGTTTTTTCTTGCAAAAAATGACCATGTATAGTAAGGGGGTTTTTTCTTGCAAAAATGACCATGTATAGTAAGGCTTTTTTCTTGCAAAAATGACCATGTATAGTAAGGCCTTTTTCTTGCAAAAATGACCATGTATAGTAAGGCTTTCTTCTTGCAAAAATGACCATGTATAGTAAGGGCTTTTTCTTGCAAAAAATGACCATGTATAGTAAGGGGTTTTTTTCTTGCAAAAATGACCATGTATAGTAAGGCTTTTTTCTTGCAAAAATGACCATGTATAGTAAGGGTTTTTTCTTGCAAAAATGACCATGTATAGTAAGGGTTTTTTCTTGTAAAAAATGACCATGTATAGTAAGGGTTTTTTCTTGCAAAAAATGACCATGTATAGTAAGGGTTTTTTTTCTTGCAAAACTGACCATGTATAGTAAGGCTTTTTTCTTGCAAAAATGACCATGTATAGTAAGGCCTTTTTCTTGCAAAAATGACCATGTATAGTAAGGCTTTTTTCTTGCAAAAATGACCATGTATAGTAAGGGCTTTTTCTTGCAAAAAATGACCATGTATAGTAAGGGTTTTTTTTCTTGCAAAAATGACCATGTATAGTAAGGCTTTTTTCTTGCAAAAATGACCATGTATAGTAAGGGTTTTTTCTTGCAAAAATGACCATGTATAGTAAGGGTTTTTTTCTTGCAAAAACGACCGTGAATATTAAGGCTTTTTTTCTTGCAAAAATGACCATTATTCTTGCAAAGAATAAAGAGCCTTACTATACATGTTCATTTTTGCAAAAAAGAAAAAATGACCATGTACAGTAAGGCTTTTATTTGAATTACCATGTACAGTAAGGCTTTTTTCTAGCAAAAAATGACCATGTATAGTAAGGGTTTTTTTCATGCAAAAATGACCATGTATAGTAAGGGTTTTTTCTCGCAAAAAATGACCATGTATAGTAAGGGTTTTTTCTTGCAAAAATGACCATGTATAGTAAGGGTTTTTTCTTGCAAAAAATGACCATGTATAGTAAGGGGTTTTTTTCTTGCAAAAATGACCATGTATAGTAAGGGGTTTTTTTCTTGCAAAAATGACCATGTATAGTAAGGCTTTTTTCTTGCAAAAATGACCATGTATAGTAAGGCCTTTTTCTTGCAAAAATGACCATGTATAGTAAGGCCTTTTTCTTGCAAAAATGACCATGTATAGTAAGGCTTTTTTTTTGCAAAAAATGACCATGTATAGTAAGGGTTTTTTTCTTGCAAAAACGACCATGTATAGTAAGGCTTTTTTTCTTGCAAAAATGACCATTATTCTTGCAAAGAATAAAGAGCCTTACTATACATGGTCATTTTTTCAAGAAGAAGGTCTTACTATACATGGTCGTTTTTGCAAGAAAAAAAGCCTTACTATACATGGTCATTTTTTGCAAGAAAAAAGCCTTACTATACATGTTCATTTTTGCAAAAAAGAAAAAATGACCATGTACAGTAAGGCTTTTATTTGAATTACCATGTATAGTAAGGCTTTTTTCTAGCAAAAAATGACCATGTATAGTAAGGGTTTTTTTCATGCAAAAATGACCATGTATAGTAAGGTTTTTTTCTCGCAAAAAATGACCATGTATAGTAAGGGTTTTTTCTTGCAAAAATGACCATGTATAGTAAGGGATTTTTCTCGCAAAAAATGACCATGTATAGTAAGGGTTTTTTCTTGCAAAAATGACCATGTATAGTAAGGGTTTTTTCTTGCAAAAAATGACCATGTATAGTAAGGGTTTTTTTTCTTGCAAAAATGACCATGTATAGTAAGGGGTTTTTTTCTTGCAAAAATGACCGTGTATAGTAAGGCTTTTTTCTTGCAAAAATGACCATGTATAGTAAGGCCTTTTTCTTGCAAAAATGACCATGTATAGTAAGGCTTTTTTCTTGCAAAAATGACCATGTATAGTAAGGGGTTTTTCTTGCAAAAAATGACCATGTATAGTAAGGGTTTTTTTTCTTGGAAAAATGACCATGTATAGTAAGGCTTTTTTCTTGCAAAAATGACCATGTATAGTAAGGCCTTTTTCTTGCAAAAATGACCATGTATAGTAAGGCTTTTTTGTTGCAAAAAATGACCATGTATAGTAAGGGTTTTTTTCTTGCAAAAACGACCATGTATAGTAAGGCTTTTTTTCTTGCAAAAATGACCATTATTCTTGCAAAGAATAAAGAGCCTTACTATACATGGTCATTTTTTCAAGAAGAAGGTCTTACTATACATGGTCGTTTTTGCAAGAAAAAAAGCCTTACTATACATGGTCATTTTTTGCAAGAAAAAAGCCTTACTATACATGTTCATTTTTGCAAAAAAGAAAAAATGACCATGTACAGTAAGGCTTTTATTTGAATTACCATGTATAGTAAGGCTTTTTTCTAGCAAAAAATGACCATGTATAGTAAGGGTTTTTTTCATGCAAAAATGACCATGTATAGTAAGGGTTTTTTCTCGCAAAAAATGACCATGTATAGTAAGGGTTTTTTCTTGCAAAAATGACCATGTATAGTAAGGGTTTTTTCTTGCAAAAAATGACCATGTATAGTAAGGGGTTTTTTTCTTGCAAAAATGACCATGTATAGTAAGGCTTTTTTCTTGCAAAAATGACCATGTATAGTAAGGCCTTTTTCTTGCAAAAATGACCATGTATAGTAAGGCTTTCTTCTTGCAAAAATGACCATGTATAGTAAGGGCTTTTTCTTGCAAAAAATGACCATGTATAGTAAGGGGTTTTTTTCTTGCAAAAATGACCATGTATAGTAAGGCTTTTTTCTTGCAAAAATGACCATGTATAGTAAGGGTTTTTTCTTGCAAAAATGACCATGTATAGTAAGGGTTTTTTCTTGTAAAAAATGACCATGTATAGTAAGGGTTTTTTCTTGCAAAAATGACCATGTATAGTAAGGGTTTTTTCTTGTAAAAAATGACCATGTATAGTAAGGCCTTTTTCTTGCAAAAATGACCATGTATAGTAAGGCTTTTTTCTTGCAAAAATGACCATGTATAGTAAGGGCTTTTTCTTGCAAAAAATGACCATGTATAGTAAGGGTTTTTTTTTCTTGCAAAAATGACCATGTATAGTAAGGCTTTTTTCTTGCAAAAATGACCATGTATAGTAAGGGTTTTTTTCTTGCAAAAACGACCATGTATAGTAAGGCTTTTTTTCTTGCAAAAATGACCATTATTCTTGCAAAGAATAAAGAGCCTTACTATACATGGTCATTTTTTCAAGAAGAAGGTCTTACTATACATGGTCGTTTTTGCAAGAAAAAAAGCCTTACTATACATGGTCATTTTTTGCAAGAAAAAAGCCTTACTATACATGTTCATTTTTGCAAAAAAGAAAAAATGACCATGTACAGTAATGCTTTTATTTGAATTACCATGTATAGTAAGGCTTTTTTCTAGCAAAAAATGACCATGTATAGTAAGGGTTTTTTCATGCAAAAATGACCATGTATAGTAAGGGTTTTTTCTCGCAAAAAATGACCATGTATAGTAAGGGTTTTTTCTTGCAAAAATGACCATGTATAGTAAGGGTTTTTTCTTGCAAAAAATGACCATGTATAGTAAGGGGGTTTTTTCTTGCAAAAATGACCATGTATAGTAAGGCTTTTTTCTTGCAAAAATGACCATGTATAGTAAGGCCTTTTTCTTGCAAAAATGACCATGTATAGTAAGGCTTTCTTCTTGCAAAAATGACCATGTATAGTAAGGGCTTTTTCTTGCAAAAAATGACCATGTATAGTAAGGGGTTTTTTTCTTGCAAAAATGACCATGTATAGTAAGGCTTTTTTCTTGCAAAAATGACCATGTATAGTAAGGGTTTTTTCTTGCAAAAATGACCATGTATAGTAAGGGTTTTTTCTTGTAAAAAATGACCATGTATAGTAAGGGTTTTTTCTTGCAAAAAATGACCATGTATAGTAAGGGTTTTTTTTCTTGCAAAACTGACCATGTATAGTAAGGCTTTTTTCTTGCAAAAATGACCATGTATAGTAAGGCCTTTTTCTTGCAAAAATGACCATGTATAGTAAGGCTTTTTTCTTGCAAAAATGACCATGTATAGTAAGGGCTTTTTCTTGCAAAAAATGACCATGTATAGTAAGGGTTTTTTTTCTTGCAAAAATGACCATGTATAGTAAGGCTTTTTTCTTGCAAAAATGACCATGTATAGTAAGGGTTTTTTCTTGCAAAAATGACCATGTATAGTAAGGGTTTTTTTCTTGCAAAAACGACCGTGAATATTAAGGCTTTTTTTCTTGCAAAAATGACCATTATTCTTGCAAAGAATAAAGAGCCTTACTATACATGTTCATTTTTGCAAAAAAGAAAAAATGACCATGTACAGTAAGGCTTTTATTTGAATTACCATGTACAGTAAGGCTTTTTTCTAGCAAAAAATGACCATGTATAGTAAGGGTTTTTTTCATGCAAAAATGACCATGTATAGTAAGGGTTTTTTCTCGCAAAAAATGACCATGTATAGTAAGGGTTTTTTCTTGCAAAAATGACCATGTATAGTAAGGGTTTTTTCTTGCAAAAAATGACCATGTATAGTAAGGGGTTTTTTTCTTGCAAAAATGACCATGTATAGTAAGGGGTTTTTTTCTTGCAAAAATGACCATGTATAGTAAGGCTTTTTTCTTGCAAAAATGACCATGTATAGTAAGGCCTTTTTCTTGCAAAAATGACCATGTATAGTAAGGCCTTTTTCTTGCAAAAATGACCATGTATAGTAAGGCTTTTTTTTTGCAAAAAATGACCATGTATAGTAAGGGTTTTTTTCTTGCAAAAACGACCATGTATAGTAAGGCTTTTTTTCTTGCAAAAATGACCATTATTCTTGCAAAGAATAAAGAGCCTTACTATACATGGTCATTTTTTCAAGAAGAAGGTCTTACTATACATGGTCGTTTTTGCAAGAAAAAAAGCCTTACTATACATGGTCATTTTTTGCAAGAAAAAAGCCTTACTATACATGTTCATTTTTGCAAAAAAGAAAAAATGACCATGTACAGTAAGGCTTTTATTTGAATTACCATGTATAGTAAGGCTTTTTTCTAGCAAAAAATGACCATGTATAGTAAGGGTTTTTTTCATGCAAAAATGACCATGTATAGTAAGGTTTTTTTCTCGCAAAAAATGACCATGTATAGTAAGGGTTTTTTCTTGCAAAAATGACCATGTATAGTAAGGGATTTTTCTCGCAAAAAATGACCATGTATAGTAAGGGTTTTTTCTTGCAAAAATGACCATGTATAGTAAGGGTTTTTTCTTGCAAAAAATGACCATGTATAGTAAGGGTTTTTTTTCTTGCAAAAATGACCATGTATAGTAAGGGGTTTTTTTCTTGCAAAAATGACCGTGTATAGTAAGGCTTTTTTCTTGCAAAAATGACCATGTATAGTAAGGCCTTTTTCTTGCAAAAATGACCATGTATAGTAAGGCTTTTTTCTTGCAAAAATGACCATGTATAGTAAGGGGTTTTTCTTGCAAAAAATGACCATGTATAGTAAGGGTTTTTTTTCTTGGAAAAATGACCATGTATAGTAAGGCTTTTTTCTTGCAAAAATGACCATGTATAGTAAGGCCTTTTTCTTGCAAAAATGACCATGTATAGTAAGGCTTTTTTGTTGCAAAAAATGACCATGTATAGTAAGGGTTTTTTTCTTGCAAAAACGACCATGTATAGTAAGGCTTTTTTTCTTGCAAAAATGACCATTATTCTTGCAAAGAATAAAGAGCCTTACTATACATGGTCATTTTTTCAAGAAGAAGGTCTTACTATACATGGTCGTTTTTGCAAGAAAAAAAGCCTTACTATACATGGTCATTTTTTGCAAGAAAAAAGCCTTACTATACATGTTCATTTTTGCAAAAAAGAAAAAATGACCATGTACAGTAAGGCTTTTATTTGAATTACCATGTATAGTAAGGCTTTTTTCTAGCAAAAAATGACCATGTATAGTAAGGGTTTTTTTCATGCAAAAATGACCATGTATAGTAAGGGTTTTTTCTCGCAAAAAATGACCATGTATAGTAAGGGTTTTTTCTTGCAAAAATGACCATGTATAGTAAGGGTTTTTTCTTGCAAAAAATGACCATGTATAGTAAGGGGTTTTTTTCTTGCAAAAATGACCATGTATAGTAAGGCTTTTTTCTTGCAAAAATGACCATGTATAGTAAGGCCTTTTTCTTGCAAAAATGACCATGTATAGTAAGGCTTTCTTCTTGCAAAAATGACCATGTATAGTAAGGGCTTTTTCTTGCAAAAAATGACCATGTATAGTAAGGGGTTTTTTTCTTGCAAAAATGACCATGTATAGTAAGGCTTTTTTCTTGCAAAAATGACCATGTATAGTAAGGGTTTTTTCTTGCAAAAATGACCATGTATAGTAAGGGTTTTTTCTTGTAAAAAATGACCATGTATAGTAAGGGTTTTTTCTTGCAAAAATGACCATGTATAGTAAGGGTTTTTTCTTGTAAAAAATGACCATGTATAGTAAGGCCTTTTTCTTGCAAAAATGACCATGTATAGTAAGGCTTTTTTCTTGCAAAAATGACCATGTATAGTAAGGGCTTTTTCTTGCAAAAAATGACCATGTATAGTAAGGGTTTTTTTTTCTTGCAAAAATGACCATGTATAGTAAGGCTTTTTTCTTGCAAAAATGACCATGTATAGTAAGGGTTTTTTTCTTGCAAAAACGACCATGTATAGTAAGGCTTTTTTTCTTGCAAAAATGACCATTATTCTTGCAAAGAATAAAGAGCCTTACTATACATGGTCATTTTTTCAAGAAGAAGGTCTTACTATACATGGTCGTTTTTGCAAGAAAAAAAGCCTTACTATACATGGTCATTTTTTGCAAGAAAAAAGCCTTACTATACATGTTCATTTTTGCAAAAAAGAAAAAATGACCATGTACAGTAAGGCTTTTATTTGAATTACCATGTATAGTAAGGCTTTTTTCTAGCAAAAAATGACCATGTATAGTAAGGGTTTTTTTCATGCAAAAATGACCATGTATAGTAAGGGTTTTTTCTCGCAAAAAATGACCATGTATAGTAAGGGTTTTTTCTTGCAAAAATGACCATGTATAGTAAGGGTTTTTTCTTGCAAAAAATGACCATGTATAGTAAGGGGTTTTTTTCTTGCAAAAATGACCATGTATAGTAAGGCTTTTTTCTTGCAAAAATGACCATGTATAGTAAGGCCTTTTTCTTGCAAAAATGACCATGTATAGTAAGGCTTTCTTCTTGCAAAAATGACCATGTATAGTAAGGGCTTTTTCTTGCAAAAAATGACCATGTATAGTAAGGGGTTTTTTTCTTGCAAAAATGACCATGTATAGTAAGGCTTTTTTCTTGCAAAAATGACCATGTATAGTAAGGGTTTTTTCTTGCAAAAATGACCATGTATAGTAAGGGTTTTTTCTTGTAAAAAATGACCATGTATAGTAAGGGTTTTTTCTTGCAAAAATGACCATGTATAGTAAGGGTTTTTTCTTGTAAAAAATGACCATGTATAGTAAGGCCTTTTTCTTGCAAAAATGACCATGTATAGTAAGGCTTTTTTCTTGCAAAAATGACCATGTATAGTAAGGGCTTTTTCTTGCAAAAAATGACCATGTATAGTAAGGGTTTTTTTTTCTTGCAAAAATGACCATGTATAGTAAGGCTTTTTTCTTGCAAAAATGACCATGTATAGTAAGGGTTTTTTTCTTGCAAAAACGACCATGTATAGTAAGGCTTTTTTTCTTGCAAAAATGACCATTATTCTTGCAAAGAATAAAGAGCCTTACTATACATGGTCATTTTTTCAAGAAGAAGGTCTTACTATACATGGTCGTTTTTGCAAGAAAAAAAGCCTTACTATACATGGTCATTTTTTGCAAGAAAAAAGCCTTACTATACATGTTCATTTTTGCAAAAAAGAAAAAATGACCATGTACAGTAAGGCTTTTATTTGAATTACCATGTATAGTAAGGCTTTTTTCTAGCAAAAAATGACCATGTATAGTAAGGGTTTTTTTCATGCAAAAATGACCATGTATAGTAAGGGTTTTTTCTCGCAAAAAATGACCATGTATAGTAAGGGTTTTTTCTTGCAAAAATGACCATGTATAGTAAGGGTTTTTTCTTGCAAAAAATGACCATGTATAGTAAGGGGTTTTTTTCTTGCAAAAATGACCATGTATAGTAAGGCTTTTTTCTTGCAAAAATGACCATGTATAGTAAGGCCTTTTTCTTGCAAAAATGACCATGTATAGTAAGGCTTTCTTCTTGCAAAAATGACCATGTATAGTAAGGGCTTTTTCTTGCAAAAAATGACCATGTATAGTAAGGGGTTTTTTTCTTGCAAAAATGACCATGTATAGTAAGGCTTTTTTCTTGCAAAAATGACCATGTATAGTAAGGCTTTTTTCTTGCAAAAATGACCATGTATAGTAAGGGTTTTTTCTTGTAAAAAATGACCATGTATAGTAAGGGTTTTTTCTTGCAAAAATGACCATGTATAGTAAGGGTTTTTTCTTGTAAAAAATGACCATGTATAGTAAGGGTTTTTTCTTGCAAAAATGACCATGTATAGTAAGGCTTTTTTCTTGCAAAAATGACCATGTATAGTAAGGGCTTTTTCTTGCAAAAAATGACCATGTATAGTAAGGGGTTTTTTTCTTGCAAAAATGACCATGTATAGTAAGGCTTTTTTCTTGCAAAAATGACCATGTATAGTAAGGGTTTTTTCTTGCAAAAATGACCATGTATAGTAAGGCTTTTTTCTTGCAAAAAATGACCATGTATAGTAAGGGTTTTTTTCTTGCAAAAACGACCATGTATAGTAAGGCTTTTTTCTTGCAAAAATGACCATGAATATTAAGGCTTTTTTTCTTGCAAAAATGACCATTATTCTTGCAAAGAATAAAGAGCCTTACTATACATGGTCATTTTTTCAAGAAGAAGGCCTTACTATGCATGGTCATTTTTGCAACAACAACAAAAGGCATTATGATTCAGGTCTATTTTGCTTGTCTATTAATGGTCGCATTTTGCAAGATAATGTCCAAACTGTTGTTTTCTTCTGGACCAGTGTGTGTTTTTTAAACTACCGACCTGTGTATTGTTTTTCCTTTTTTCCCGCCCACCTTTTTGTGTTATTGCAGAACTCCATGTAAATAGTATTTTGTTGTTTTTGTTGCTACAGAGGGTAAATTTTTGTCAAATTTCAATGCATCTCGTAATATTTATTTTTTCCTACAGGGAACGCTTGGGTGAGGGACGCATGATCGAAAGTTCCAGAGATCCAAACTGCCCTAAAGTAGGTCACACATCATATAGATTAGTTAGTAAAGCAGTTAACACTAACCCACATAATATTTTTGACATTTTACCAGCGGTGCGATTCTTGTGTTTCAGTGTTTTATTTGTCCAACAGGTGTCAGCTGTAAGCACCCTCGTGAACAGGGGCCTTCCACTGAAGGCCTTTGTGTTCAGGAACTACAGTTTCACGCCAGGGGTGAGGTCGCACTACCTCGGAGACTGCAAATACAAAATGTGGCAAGCCATCAGGGCGTCCTCGGCAGCACCGGGCTACTTCCAGGAATACGTCCTTGGGAAAGATCTCCATCAGGTGGGACAAGAAGCTCGGATAGACTTGTATGTCAAGGTACCATTGTATGGACATTTGAATGATCTTAGGACGGAGGCCTCCTGATCAACAACCCCACGGCTTTGGCCATCCACGAATGTAAGTGCCTCTGGCCGAACACGCCGCTGCAATGCGTGCTCTCTCTGGGCACCGGGCGGCACGAGGCGGCGGGAAACAACGGCACCACCTACACCAGCCTCAAAGCGAAGCTCACCAATGTCATCAGCAGCGCCACAGATACCGAAGGTAACGCAAGTCACGCCCGGCGATCCTTTTAAGGTTACATTTTTTTTGCTCGTTTCAGAGGTCCACGCCATGCTGGATGGCCTCTTGCCCCCGAACACCTACTTCCGCTTCAACCCCTACATAAGCGAGGACGTGCCGCTGAACGAGAGCCGTGTAGAAAAGTTGAACTTTCTGACGGCGGAAGGCAAGCGCTACCTGGAGCGCAACGACGCCAAGCTCCGGAAGGCGGCCGGCGTGCTGGCCGAGGAGAAGGGCGCCATCCAGAAAATGGCCGAGTGGGCCAAGCTCAAGGCCGACATGTACGAGGGCTCACCGTTCACCTCCAAACTTTAACTATGTAGGTATGGCAGGGGTGCCCAACTCCGGTCCTCGAAGACCTCTATCCAGCCGCTTTTCTATGCCTCCCTCCACCAACACATCTAAATGAAATTATTGGGGTTGTTATTAACCTTCTGGACAGGTTGCTGATGATTTGATCATTTGATTCAGGTGCGTTGGTGGAGGCAGCCATGGAAAACAGACTGGATCGGGGGCCCCTCGAGGACCGGTATTAGGCAACCCTGATGTAAGGTAAAACAAAAAAAATTAAAAGAAAAGATCAAGAATCAGAGTTGTGTATACCGTCAATAGTTGTATACTATTGTGTACTTGAAAAATGATTTTAGTTGCCAATAACCACTAGCATGTGTTGCCCATTCATTCTTCCCAAAATACATATTTGTAGAGTATGGCAGGGTGGTTTAAAAAACTAAAGTACAGTTGATTTAAAGCGTCTGCTGTAATATATTTGCAAGAAAACAGCCTTTAGATACATGTTCATTTTTGCAAAAAAGAAAAAATGACCATGTACAGTAAGGCTTTTTTTTTAAATGACCATGTATGGTAAGGTTTTTTTTGGAAAAAATGACCATGTATAGTAAGACTTTTTTCTTGCAAAAATGACCATGCAAGAATAATGGTCATTTTTGCAAGAAAAAAAGCCTTACTATACATGGTCATTTTTGCAAGAAAAAAGCCTTACTATACATGGTCATTTTGCAAGAAAAAGGCCTTACTATACATAGGCTATTTTTTTTGCAAAAATGACCATGTATAGTAAGGCTTTTTTCTTCCAAAAATGACCATGTAAAGTAAGGCTTTTTTTGCAAAAATGACCTACTATACATGGTCATTTTTGGAAGAAAAAAGCCTTACTATACATGGTCATTTTTGCAAGAAAAAGGCCTTACGAATCGTAAGCGACATTGTTGACCTGAAAATTCTGAGATTTACTCTCACCCTTATTTAAAATACGGCTTTTTTTCTGCCGCACTGTTGCATGCTAGCAAATAACCGCGTGTCATTTTTTCATTGAGTTTGGCCCACATGTACATGTGTATATATGAAAGATTTATAGGTCAGAAACAATAATACAAACATGAAATTGGGGCAGGGGTCACAATTGAAGCTTAAGTCATAGTTTTGGGAGTTAAACAGTACAGAGAGGGTTTTAAAAGTCATGATATAGACAGCATAAAAACACTTGTCCTTACATCGCGGCAGGTCTCGAAACTCATCTATCGTGATAAACGAGGTATTACTGTATTGTCAAAGCAAGTCAACTGGTTTCCCTTTAAAATGTGCCACCACGTTTGCACTTTTTCTCCATTCTGCAAGGCACCCATCTAGTCGACATGGATCTGTCCGTTGAAATATGTAACATTTTGACGTGAGTAACTTTTGAACACAAAATCAAAAACTAAAAAAAAAGAATAAATCGCTCCATGTGAAAAGGGCCTTCCAAAAAAGGCTGAGGTGAGAAACGAAAAATAATTTAAGCCCGAGGGACGTCATAAATAAAAAGGTGAGAACACTGAACGGCTTAAGTCGCTCGCTGAAGGTCAACGCGCCGAAGATCTTCTGTCTTCAGGTCACGACTTGATTTTCCACAACTGTGCATACAGTAAGTAACACATGTTAGACATCGGGTAGAACAAAATAATAAAAACAACATTTTATTCATATTTGCCGCCAAAATCTCACCTTCAAGTTAAATCCCAACAGGTCAGAAATGACGCCAGAGACAGCGGACAAGATGACCACCTGGGTGATGTTGTACAGCAGCGGGTTCATGGTCAACCCGTACAGCCGGAACGGACTGTCCAGCTCCTGGTGGAGAGACGTGATGTCATTGAGTGGCTAAAAATTCCATACTTTCCGTCATTTTAATAGCTGTCGACTTTATACATCAAGTCACCAACCTTAAGAAGTTTGGTTGCCAGTTTTAAGACGTTGTTGACCAGCGTCAGCTCCTCTTTCTTGTTGGGTTTCTTCTCCATCTTAAGATACAAGTTGATCTGACAACACACATGTGACATGCTAGGGTTTGATTTATTAACGATTGCATGTATGTATGTATATGCATGCATGTATGTATGTATATGCATGCATGTATGTATGTATATGCATGCATGTATGTATGTATATACATACATACATGTATGTATATACATGCATGCATGCATGTATGTATATACATGCATGCATGTATGTATATACATGCATGTATGTATGTATATACATGCATGTATGTATGTATATACATGCATGTATGTATGTATATACATGCATGTATGTATGTATATACATGCATGTATGTATGTATATACATACATGCATGTATGTATGTATATACATACATGCATGTATGTATGTATATACATACATGCATGTATGTATGTATATACATACATGCATGTATGTATGTATATACATACATGCATGTATGTATGTATATACATACATACATGCATGCATGTATGTATGTATATACATACATGCATGTATGTATGTATATACATACATACATGCATGTATGTATGTATATACATACATACATGCATGTATGTATGTATATACATACATACATGCATGTATGTATGTATATACATACATACATGTATGTATGTATATACATACATACATGCATGTATGTATGTATATACATACATACATGCATGTATGTATGTATATACATACATACATGCATGTATGTATGTATATACATACATGCATGTATGTATGTATATACATACATACATGCATGCATGTATGTATGTATATACATGTATGTATGTATGTATATACATGTATGTATGTATGTATATATATGTATGTATATATATGTATGTATATATATGTATGTATGTATATGTATGTATGTATATACATGCATGTATGTATATACATGCATGCATGTACATACATACATGCATGTACATACATGCACATACATGTATGTATGTATATACATGCACATACATGTATGTATGTATATACATGTATGTATGTATGTATGTATATACATACATACATGCATGTATGTATGTATGTATATACATGTATGTATGTATAAACATGTATGTATACATACATACATGCATGTATGTATGTATATACATACATACATGCATGTATGTATGTATATACATACATACATGCATGTATGTATATACATGCATGTATGTATGTATATACATACATGCATGTATGTATGTATATACATACATGCATGTATGTATGTATATACATACATGCATGTATGTATGTATATACATACATGCATGTATGTATGTATATACATACATGCATGTATGTATGTATATACATACATACATGCATGTATGTATGTATATACATACATACATGCATGTATGTATGTATATACATACATACATGTATGTATGTACATGTATGTATGTATATACATGTATGTATGTATATACATGTATGTATGTATATACATGTATGTATGTATGTATATACATGTATGTATGTATGTATGTATATATATGTATGTATATATATGTATGTATATATATGTATGTATGTATGTATATACATGCATGTATGTATATACATGCATGCATGTACATACATACATGCATGTACATACATGCACATACATGTATGTATGTATATACATGTATGTATGTATATACATACATACATACATACATACATGTATGTATGTATATACATACATACATACATGTATGTATGTATATACATACATACATACATACATGTATGTATGTATATACATACATGTATGTATGTATGTATAAACATGTATGTATGTATGTATGTATAAACATGTATGTATGTATATACATACATACATGCATGTATGTATGTATATATGTACATGTATGTATGTATATACATGTATGTATGTATAAACATGTATGTATAAACATGTATGTATGTATATACATACATGCATGTATGTATATACATACATACATGCATGTATGTATGTACATGTATGTATGTATATACATGTATGTATGTATAAACATGTATGTATGTATGTATGTATATACATGTATGTATGTATATACATGTATGTATGTATGTGTATGTATGTATATGTATGTATGTATATATATGTATGTATGTATATACATGCATGTATGTATATACATGCATGCATGTACATACATACATGTATGTATGTATGTATATACATGCACATACATGTATGTATGTATATACATGTATGTATGTATATACATGTATGTATGTATATACATACATACATACATGCATGTATATACATACACATGCATGCATGTATATACATACATGCATACATACATGCATGTAAAAACATGCATGTATGTATATTATGTATATACATACATGCATACATACATGCATGTATATACATGCATGTATGTATATACATGCATGTATGTATGTACATGCATGTATGTATGTATGTACATGCATGTATGTATGTATATACATGCATGTATGTATATACATACATACATACATGCATGTATATACATACACATGCATGCATGTATATACATACATGCATACATACATGCATGTAAAAACATGCATGTATGTATATTATGTATATACATACATGCATACATACATGCATGTATATACATGCATGTATGTATATACATGCATGTATGTATGTACATGCATGTATGTATGTATGTACATGCATGTATGTATGTATATACATGCATGTATGTATGTACATACATGCGTGTATGTATATACATACATGCATGTATATACATGTATGTATGTATATACATGTATGTATGTATATACATGTATGTATGTATATACATACATGCATGCATGTATATACATGCATGCATGTATATACATACACGCATGTATGTACATACATACATGCATGTATATACATACATACATGCATGTACATACATACATACATGCATGTACATACATACATGCATGTATATACATACATACATACATGCATGTATATACATACATACATACATGCATGTATATACATACATACATACATGCATGTATATACATACATACATGCATGTATATACATACATACATACATGCATGTATATACATACATACATACATACATGCATGTACATACATACATGCATGTACATACATACATGCATGTACATACATACATGCACATACATACATGCATGTACGTACATACATACATGCATGTACATACATACATGCATGTACATACATACATGCATGTACATACATACATGCATGTACATACATACATAAATGCATGTACATACATACATAAATGCATGTACATACATACATGCATGTACATACATACATGCATGTACATACATACATGCATGTACATACATACATGCATGTACATACATACATGCATGTACATACATACATGCATGTACATACATACATGCATGTACATACATACATGCATGTACATACATACATGCATGTACATACATACATGCATGTACATACATACATACATGCATGTACATACATACATGCATGTACATACATACATACATGCATGTACATACATACATACATGCATGTACATACATACATACATGCACATACATACATACATGCATGTACATACATGCATGTATATACATACATACATGCATGTATGTATATACATACATACATGTATATACATACATGTATATACATACATGCATGTATGTATGTATATACATACATACATGCATGTATGTATGTATATACATACATACATGCATGTATGTATGTATATACATACATGCATGTATGTATGTATATACATACATACATGCATGCATGTATGTATGTATATACATGTATGTATGTATGTATATACATGTATGTATGTATGTATATATATGTATGTATATATATGTATGTATATATATGTATGTATGTATATGTATGTATGTATATACATGCATGTATGTATATACATGCATGCATGTACATACATACATGCATGTACATACATGCACATACATGTATGTATGTATATACATGCACATACATGTATGTATGTATATACATGTATGTATGTATGTATGTATATACATACATACATGCATGTATGTATGTATGTATATACATGTATGTATGTATAAACATGTATGTATACATACATACATGCATGTATGTATGTATATACATACATACATGCATGTATGTATGTATATACATACATACATGCATGTATGTATATACATGCATGTATGTATGTATATACATACATGCATGTATGTATGTATATACATACATGCATGTATGTATGTATATACATACATGCATGTATGTATGTATATACATACATGCATGTATGTATGTATATACATACATGCATGTATGTATGTATATACATACATACATGCATGTATGTATGTATATACATACATACATGCATGTATGTATGTATATACATACATACATGTATGTATGTACATGTATGTATGTATATACATGTATGTATGTATATACATGTATGTATGTATATACATGTATGTATGTATGTATATACATGTATGTATGTATGTATGTATGTATATATATGTATGTATATATATGTATGTATATATATGTATGTATGTATGTATATACATGCATGTATGTATATACATGCATGCATGTACATACATACATGCATGTACATACATGCACATACATGTATGTATGTATATACATGTATGTATGTATATACATACATACATACATACATACATGTATGTATGTATATACATACATACATACATGTATGTATGTATATACATACATACATACATACATGTATGTATGTATATACATACATGTATGTATGTATGTATAAACATGTATGTATGTATGTATGTATAAACATGTATGTATGTATATACATACATACATGCATGTATGTATGTATATATGTACATGTATGTATGTATATACATGTATGTATGTATAAACATGTATGTATAAACATGTATGTATGTATATACATACATGCATGTATGTATATACATACATACATGCATGTATGTATGTACATGTATGTATGTATATACATGTATGTATGTATAAACATGTATGTATGTATGTATGTATATACATGTATGTATGTATATACATGTATGTATGTATGTGTATGTATGTATATGTATGTATGTATATATATGTATGTATGTATATACATGCATGTATGTATATACATGCATGCATGTACATACATACATGTATGTATGTATGTATATACATGCACATACATGTATGTATGTATATACATGTATGTATGTATATACATGTATGTATGTATATACATACATACATACATGCATGTATATACATACACATGCATGCATGTATATACATACATGCATACATACATGCATGTAAAAACATGCATGTATGTATATTATGTATATACATACATGCATACATACATGCATGTATATACATGCATGTATGTATATACATGCATGTATGTATGTACATGCATGTATGTATGTATGTACATGCATGTATGTATGTATATACATGCATGTATGTATATACATACATACATACATGCATGTATATACATACACATGCATGCATGTATATACATACATGCATACATACATGCATGTAAAAACATGCATGTATGTATATTATGTATATACATACATGCATACATACATGCATGTATATACATGCATGTATGTATATACATGCATGTATGTATGTACATGCATGTATGTATGTATGTACATGCATGTATGTATGTATATACATGCATGTATGTATGTACATACATGCGTGTATGTATATACATACATGCATGTATATACATGTATGTATGTATATACATGTATGTATGTATATACATGTATGTATGTATATACATACATGCATGCATGTATATACATGCATGCATGTATATACATACACGCATGTATGTACATACATACATGCATGTATATACATACATACATGCATGTACATACATACATACATGCATGTACATACATACATGCATGTATATACATACATACATACATGCATGTATATACATACATACATACATGCATGTATATACATACATACATACATGCATGTATATACATACATACATGCATGTATATACATACATACATACATGCATGTATATACATACATACATACATACATGCATGTACATACATACATGCATGTACATACATACATGCATGTACATACATACATGCACATACATACATGCATGTACGTACATACATACATGCATGTACATACATACATGCATGTACATACATACATGCATGTACATACATACATGCATGTACATACATACATGCATGTACATACATACATAAATGCATGTACATACATACATGCATGTACATACATACATGCATGTACATACATACATGCATGTACATACATACATGCATGTACATACATACATGCATGTACATACATACATGCATGTACATACATACATGCATGTACATACATACATGCATGTACATACATACATGCATGTACATACATACATGCATGTACATACATACATACATGC
>NC_135409.1:5082500-5232500 GCF_051989625.1 Stigmatopora argus | reverse complement strand
ATATGTGTGTAATACAGTATATTACACACATACATACCGGCTTCCGCAGGGTGTGGTCGAGAAGCCGACGGTTGCCCAGTTCAAGAGGGCTCTGGATGACTTTTTGGCCGTGAACCAGTGACTACACCGCGTTTTGTTGCACATTTCTTGTATCTTGTTACATGGCCCTTAGCCTGGTGCTTTTTCTTGCCAAATAAATTGAATTGAATATGTATATATGTATATATGTATATATATATATATATATATATATATACATATATATATATATATATATATATATGGGTGTACTTGTATGTTATGGGTTTTTGTAGTCATTACAATAAAAAGTTGGATTGAAGAAACAACAACGTATCACTGTTTTGATTATTTCTCCCTGTGTTTTAAGATTAAATGCAGGGTGTAACACACACACACACACACAATGAATGGCCATCGTTCTGACCTCCCTTGTTGTGGAAATCTGAGCGTACCTGTTCGGTGAGCAAAATGGAAGTGTTGCTGTACTTCTTGCTGGTCTCCGAGCCCAGCGTGACAAAGCGAAGCAGGAAGAGCGAGAGGCTGGAGCACCAGACCACCAACTCCCAGTTGTAATGACACTCCAGGAAGGTCTTGTGCACTTGCAGCAACTTGGCAACGCATTGGGGCAGTTTTCAAAAAATCAATGAAAAAGTCAAATTGCGTCATCGTTTTTCACCTTACCTGCGCACAGCAGATGAAGATCACGGAAAGCATCAGCAAGAAGGCAGAAGACACAATGACGTCCACCGAGCGTTGGGGCCCTCGACGCTGGGACGCAAAGACGGACCACGGTGAAGGCGGCGGCGTGCCGACATGGCGAAAAGACGCACGGCCCTGGCCTTACCTTGAGGTACGAGCGCAGCGAAAGCCACATTTTGATGTTCTGGACCTTCTTCAGTCGGAAATGAGGGACTTCGGACTTCCTGGCTCTCCGGGCCGACGTCAGGTGACCAAACAGTTTGGCGAACAGCAGCCTCTGGAACGTCTTTTTGTTAGAATATGGCGCCGACGGGGTGGGATACGTTCGCGCATTGGCGCTGGCGCTCACCTGCTTGTAAGTTCTCTCAGCCACGCTCAGCAAGAAGAAGAAGAGCAAGATGAGACACACCCGCACCATGAAACTCAGCGTAACCATGGTGAGCACCAGGCCGTCCCAAGCGGTCCCGCCCCCCAGCGCCACCGAGAGCAACTCGTGGGCCGAGAGCGCGGTCAGCTGCTCCAAGTCGCGGTGCTGAACCAGTCTGACGACACACGCGGTCGGCGCACTCAACTTGGGCAAACGCAAAAGCACTTTTGGACGCAAGCCTTACCTGTACGCGAAGGGCGTGAGTCCCAACGTGACCGACACCAGGTTACCAAACACCTGGTAACCGATTCCCGGAGTGTAAAGATTCACCTGTAAATAACATCCAGAAAAGATGGCGTCAGGTGAACATTGTTGCGGCGGCGGCGGAGGCCGGGGGGGGATCGTGCACCCACTCTGTTCATGATCATGCCACTGATCTCCAAGACGGACATGTCGGCTTTCTTGCACTCATTTCCTTCCCACACGATGGCGCTCACCCTCTCTAAGCCCGGGTTGGAACTGTGCAGCCAGGGGGCGTGGCCCTAGGACGCAGAAATGCAGGAATGTCAACGTGGGCGCCGCTTCCGGGGTACGGAGCGCATCGGCTCACCTGATGGAAAGGGTCGTCTCTGTACTCCCTCTTGGTGGGGGCGCACGCCGACACGCCTTCTCCATCTGCAAATGCAAAAAGGAAGACCGCATTGGGCATCAGGTTCGCTTGGGGATTCAATCAAATCAATCAAAAATCAATCCAATCAAAAGCCTTTAGCCGACCCGTCTCCGAGGAACACGACGACCTGCACTCGGCGCAGTGCAAGAAATCCTCCCACAGCAGGTCCTCCGTCTCCGACTCGTGTCGAGTGCTCTCGGAGTCATGAGTCCTCAGGCTGGAGCACCTGGAGCTGCAGCTGGTGCCGGACTTTGGAACATCCTGGAACCAAGAAAAAGGATTGGGTTTTCTAGACTGCAAACAAGTGCGCCCGGATAGAAAAGTTGCTCCTATTAATTCAGCCACAAAATGACTGTCTGTCTCAAAATCGCGTTGCTGTCCCCAAAAGAGAGCTAGCGCTTGTGCTAACAGAAGTTCCATTCTCAGAGCATGCAACCTCTTACACCACGCATGGGCAAAGTACGGCCCGCGGGCCATATACAGCCCGTTAGGCTTTTTAATCCGGCCCGCCGACATTGTCCAAATTATAGTATTCATTTCCCTTTCCCATGCAATACCCTCGTTACCCCGATAGGTGGCGCACTAACTCCAGATTTTGATGCACTGGCAAAAAAGGGAGAACAACAACAGTTTCCACTGAAATGTGAGTTTCTCTACTGTGTTAAAAATAGCAACTTGCACATGTACGCACAGCAGCAGTACAGTAGCTTAATTAACATGCCGCTCATCACTCTCAATTTAAAGACTGCTTTCTTTGGTTGAATAATAATATGTTCTTAATGTTGAAAGTAAATTTGAAAATAAAATTTCACCTTCAATTGTGTAATTGTTCTTATATTTCAATCCCCAGGTTTGATAAATTACATTGCGTGTCCAAATGCTCCCTCTGTCAAATTTTAGTATACATTCTGGCCCGCAAGTCAAAAAGTTTGCCCACCCCTGTCTTACACGGTTCTGGCCAATACTCAAACCACACATGGTCATTAGCTTAACTTTAGTAGCCACGTCTACACAAATGTACGACTTAGATTCCAGACAATACGACTCAATGGAAGAGCTACGTTTTGAGGAATTTCTGTCCAGTAAGAGTTCACCTCCACAATGTAGTGTTTCTTGTAGTTGGTGTTCTTGCGATTTCGCAGCGTGCAGTTTGCGGCAAGTCTTTCCATCCCCCTGCGGAGGGCGCTGTAAGACGCCTCTTGTTCTTCCTCACTGGACGCCTCGTCCGACGCGGGCCCCTGTCGGGAGAAAAGCGGGATTCGGTCGACTGCGCTCGGTGCGGCGCCGCGGCCAGTTTGACAAACCTTGGCCACAATGTGCACGGCGGCCACGTTGGGCCGCGGGGGCGGGGCCGGCGCCATCCAGCACGCCTCATCTAGTCGGTTAAAAAGTTCGCAGCGGGGCTCGTGGTGCCGCTGCAGGCCCTCCTCGCTGCTGCGGTTGGTCACGCGGCCGTCCAGCGACACGTAGCCGTTGTCCGTTTCCGTGGACTTGTCGATGGACAGCTTGGCCTTCTTGGACCTGCGACGATGGATGACAACCAACCCCCCCGGATTTCCATGATGTTTTTGTGGATGGATGCGAGAGTGCGCTCGGAGGAGCAGAAGAAAATGCCTCACTTGGGCCACTCCAAAAAGAAGAGAAAATACACACCCAGTTTTACACAGATCATGCCAGAAATCTTGGAAGAGAGTGCCCAGGCTGTTTGTGGCGCAGGCCGAGCGGGAGTACTGCGACCCCTCCTGCGTGTTATCGGAAGTACTAGAGCCGTCCCCTTCCCTATGCACCTCCATCTGAGAGGCCTTCCTCAACTTCCTTCAGTCGGGGAAGAAGAAGAAGAAGAATAGAGCATAGGCACACTTGGGAGAATCTCGCGCACATAGCCAAATGTCTCTTCGATGATCCTTTTTTTTTGGTGGGATTGAAACAACCAGTTATATAAACTGATGGTGGTGGAGAAGGATAACGTAGCACCCTTCGAATTAAAAAGGGCCGTTTCGAGTGAGAGTGGAGAAAGTTCAAAATGCAAACACTCCAAAAACACACCAAGCAGCATCATACTACAAGCCTTTTCCATTTACAGTTGTACCTCGAGATACGAGCTGAATTCGTTCCGGGACTGAGCTGGTATGTCGATTTTCTCGTAACCCAAACAAACGTTTCCCATTGAAATGAACTAAAAACCAATTAATTCGTTCCAACCCTCTGAAAAAAACACCCAAAACAGGATATTGGATTGGAAAAACATTTTTTTGCACGGCAACGCTATTGTAACATAACAAACAAATTTAAATGAACTTGGATTACGATGCAGACTCACTCAAAAATAAGTTTAATTGAACCTAACACTAAACTTAATTCTAATTTTGTTTGACATTTTGATACCTTTCTTCTCCCGGGTTGACTCTATTTGCCCCGCCTCCACACTGACTATATCGAGCTGTCAATATCGAGGGTTGTTTGAGTTTGTATTCCCTTCAAAATATTCTGAAAATTATGCACACAAAATGTCCTCACAATAGGATAACGCACGACCACTTCCCAACGAGAAGTAGTATATACACCATTCGCACTGACTAACGGGAAAAAATACACTGAAAAAATGCAACGGGCCGCCCAGTGCTCGCAGAGACATTACAAAGAGGGAGTTGCGACCAGAGACATTACATAGAGGGAGTTGCGACCAGAGACATTACACGAGGGAGTTGCGGGGAGAGAGACAGTGTCCATGATGTTCTTATAAGCAGCCTCTCGCTTCCGCTGTCTGCTCGTATATCAAAATGTGTCTCGTATCTCAAGGTAAATATTTGCCCAAAATTTTACTCGTATCTCGAATTGCTCGTATGTCGAGGTACCACTGTATCTTTGAGAGACTGGGTCATCCGATCAAGTCATTCGGTGTCATTGATGGTGACAGACAAAAATGGTAGCTGCCGAAAACGCCTAGGATTAAGCTAACTATGCAGATGCTAAAGCTCGACATGTCTGTCAACAACAAAAATGACCAGTCTTCATTTAGCTGTCAGAAATTGGAATGGCCAATATTAAGAGAATCTCTCCATGGCAAAAAAAAAGAGAAAGAGAGAGAGAGAGAAATGAGGCCACTTTCTCTTTCTCTTTCTCTTCGTTTCTTACCTGCGGCGCTTTCCGCCCATGCCCGAGACCTGCTTGGGCGTCCTGGTGGAGACGATCTGACAGTGCACGGTGCCCAACAGCAGCATGAGCCAGATGGCGCCAAACACCTCGGTGGCGGGGATGCCGTGAGGCTGCGGGATAGCGGCGTAGAGGAGGGCCGCCGCCACTGCAGAGGAGGCGCGCAAACACGTTAATGTCAAAATGACAATCTTTGGCTTGGAAATTTTTGCGGGCCGCAGACCTTGCAGCAAGTAGAGAGCCAGCAACAAGAGAAAGATGGCCCTGGAGGTCACCTGGATCCACCATCGGTAGAAGAAGGGGAAGAAGACCACGCGTACGATGCCCTTCCGAGTCAGCGAGGTCCAGGGACTCTCCGGTTTGGCTTTTGCAAATGCCGAGCCTAAAGATAAAAAAACAGACACGTGAGCAACGGTACTCGGACGATTCGCCGAAAGACGTTTCGCCGAACGGACGTTTCGCCGAAAGACGTTTCGCCGAAACGCTCGCACCGGATCGTGTGTGTACATGTTTTTCAACCTCGGCCCATGGGTCATATATGGCCCATTACAGATAACATTCATTTAGGAATAACAAGGGCATGTACTGCCCCCCGCTGGACATATTTCTAAATACAAGTACATACAATGTGCTGCCATTTTTTTATTTTTTTTATTTTATCCTTGCGTTTAAAGTAGTAGCCATTTGGAGATCACGCAATGTAATTTATCAAAGCTGGGGATTGATGTCTGACACTGAGAAAAAACAACACTAGAAGACTTATGTGAAATTCTAAGTGCCTTGGACAGACTAGAGGGCTTAGAGAACAATACCTGAAAATGCCATGAAACACACTTACTTCTAGTTTAATTTTAAATAATTTCCCATTATTTTAGGAAATATATATTCAAAATGATTTGCTGAGAACCTTAATTTTAAGATTAATCTCAACGTTTTCTATGCGGGTGTACATTTTCTGGAGTAGGATTTCTGGATTTACAATTTCATTACAGTAGTACTTACTGTTACTACTACTTTATTTTCTCTATTTCTTCTGCGTGATCTCCAAATGGCTACTACTTTAAACGCAAGGATAAAATAAAAAATATAAAAAATTGGCAGCACATTGTAGGACATACTTCTATTCAGAAATATTTCGGGGGGGGGGGCAGTACATGCCCTTGTTATTCCTAAATGAATGTTATCAGTAACGGGCCGTATATGGCCCGAGGGCCGAGGTTGAAAAACATGTACACACACGATCCGGGGGCGGGGCGAGTGTTTCGGCGAAACGTCCGTTCGGCGAATCGTCCGGTCACGGTGAGCAACGCCGCTTTTGCCACAGCGTCCAAAAATTCAGCCTCTTCTTACCTCTGACCAGGTCCACGTCAATAAGGTCTGGCTTGACGTGACCCGTCTTTTTGGGCTTGTTCCTCAGGCCCTGCGGTGAGAAAGGAAGGGTCAACCAAGACGCAGCGTGATTTCCAAAAAAACTAGATGCACTCCTGCGCTATCAGCGACATACTGAACCTACCCCAGCAAAAATGTGGTCCTATTTTACAGAGGAAAATAGCAGACCAACGTTTAGTGACAGGCATCTAGCAAGCCACACCAAGCTCACGGTGGGAATGTGATGCGGGATGTCACATGCACACTTTAGTCTTTTACACGGACTGTGTTTATTTACCAAGAGAGGCATTATCAACGCAGACAACTTTATTGTGCTCAATTCTAAACGACTTCCCTGGTAAGCTAGACAAACAGGAGATTTATCTTGGCACGTCGGTTCAATACTAACGGCCCACCTTGCGCTCTTATCTCTGGGCTATTCATGGGCTCTTATCTTTATAATGGCCACTCACTCAGCTATGCTCGTACACAAAGTCAAAAACGGCACTTCTGTAACAACCTTAGTCATTTTTTTGCACAGTATTGACGCTGAACTTTTTGGCTGTATTTACTAATGAATAAGGGATCAATGGCTTAAATAGCTTGGCTAACAGAGCCGAGGTTAATGTTTAGTACATCACTTATTTGATCATTACAATACAGAGAGGGAGAGTAACAGGGTTGCAAATAATAGCAAAGTAGCTCTTACTGCGGAGAAAATGACCGTATTTACTCGCATATAAGCCACCGCACCCTAAAAATGGCCTTAAAATGGTTGAATTTGACAATTTCTCACGTATAAGCTGCCCCCTGATTCCCAATTTTCACGTCGTGGTTTCAATAGGGAGTACATATGTGTTACTTTGAAGGGGAAATCTTAAGAAAAATCATCACACGTGGTATTTCGGAGATACTGTATGAATCAAGAGCACATGATTAGGGTCAATATCATAAGGAAGTTAATTTGCCTGCTTTCGTGAATGCAAAATATCAAATGATTCAATTTTTAAAGAAGAAATAAGTCTATCTTGATGGCGGTCAAATTGCTTCGAACGTCGAAATATCTCGATTTTTTCCCCAATGGTTCATATTACTGCAATGGTACTCGGACGATTCGCCGACGGACAGTTCGCCGAATGGACGTTTCGCCGAAACGGGATTTGCGCGCTCGCCCCTCCCCCGGATCGTGTGTGCACATGTTTTTCAACCTCGGTCCGCGGGCCATATACAGCCCATTAGAGATAACATTCATTTAGGAATAACAAGGGCATGTACTGTCCCCCGCTGGACATATTTCTAAATACAAGTACGTACTACACTTTAATGTGCTAACAATTTTTTATATTTTTTATTTTATCCTTGCGTTTAAAGTAGTAGCCATTTGGACACGCAATGTAATTTATCAAAGCTGGGGATTGATGTCTGACACTGAGAAAAAACAACACTAGAAGACTTATATGTGAAATTCTAAGTGCCTTGGACAGACTAGAGGGCTTAGAGAACAGTACCTGAAAATGCCATGGAACACACTTTTACTTCTAGTTTAATTTTAAATAATTTCCCATGATTTTAGGAAATATATATTCAAAATGATTTGCTGAGAACCTTAATTCAAAGATTAATCTCAACGTTTTCTATGCTGGTGTAAATTTTCTGGAGTAGGATTTCTGGATTTACAATTTCATTACAGTAGTACTTACTGTTACAACTACTTTATTTTCTCTATTTCTTCTGTCATGTACTGTTCTGCGTGAGCTCCAAATGGCTACTACTATAAATGCAAGGATAAAATAAAGAATATAAAAAATTGGCAGCACAGTGTCCAGCGGGGGGCAGTACATGCCCTTGTTATTCCTAAATTAATGCTATCTGTGACGGGCCGTATATGACCCGCGGGCCGAGGTTGAAAAACATGTACACACACACGATCCGGGGGCGGGGTGAGCGCGCAAATCCCGTTTCGGCAAAACGTCCGTTCGGCGAACTGTCCGTCGGCCAAACATCTTTCGGCGAATCGTCTGGTCACGGTATATAGTGTTCATCAAGTCTCTGGGTGCAACAATAGCATGAGATACACATTACGCAGGTAACAAGGCTGATACTTTAACAATCGACCACAAGACCTTCGATCAGCTTTAAGAACTATTGGGATGCGCTGACATGGTAAACGATTTGTGTTCTCACATTTACGCCTCTGCTTGACCCCAAACCTGATCGCCAGTTGCGTCTACAAGCGCGTGGGGTTAACAGACTACACACACACACACACACACACACACACACACACACACACACGAGTCTACGTCGTGAGCGAGCGGACGTGCACTGCGCTGGCCGCCGCTGAATACTCACCAACGATATAAACTGAAGACGGGGTATGATTGAGAGGGAGGATGGGTGAAGATGAAGAGGAAGGGGAAGGGGGCACAAGAGAAATGGTTAAATTAAAAAAAGAAATGTAAAAAGAAAGAAAACACTGGAAGAGTGTGGAGATGGGAGTGAGCAGAGAACTTGAGAGATCTTGACAGAAGGAAAGAAGACAATTTTTTGAATCAAGGGTGGCAAACTGGGGGGGAAACAGCACCTTTATTTCCCGTTGCTCCACAGACTTCTCCCATATCTGCTGGTCATAAGCGCCAATCTGGAAAACACCAATGATATTTCTGTATTTGAAGACAGTCCATGTTGCTATACAGTATGTTGCCACAGTATTAAAGTCAAGGAAACTATTTGTGTGTCCACAAGTTCGAATGCATGACCACGTTTTGGCCTTTCACATCATAGCTTTCTTGTGATAAAAGTGTTCATATAAAAAATAGATGTACAGTGCTACGATCAGCTCTACCTACGACATGCTCAAGGTACGATGAAAATTTCGATCGAATAATTCGCCCGCGATACGATCAAAATTTCGAGATGCAACCAAGCCAGGTGGCCATGACATGAGGCTGTTTATCATTGTAGCGCACTATCTTTTTTTGCCGCATCTCTTTCGTGTATAACAGATATCTACGAGCACTGAACGATTAATTCAGACGAGTTTCTCCTAAGACCAGGAAACGCACAACGCGCATGCACGGGCAAAAAGAGGGCTTTCTGGGTAATGAAGTATAGTACTCGTGCACACAACACCCATAGGCAATGGCAACCTTTCTCAGAATAAAACTTCATTACCCACAATCAATACGTGGGTAAGCTCAACTATTGTATTTCCTGTTATTCTTTCTAAGGAAAGAAGCTCCCGCGATCGTTCTTTAAAGACTATTTCTCGTTGGCAAGTGGTCGTGCGTTATCCTATTGTGAGGACATTTGTGTGCATCATTTTGGGAATATTTTGAAGGCAATACAACAGCAAACAGTCCATCGATAGCGAACGTGAGGGTGGAGGCGTGGCAAACAGCTAACCCGCCCAGAACAAAGGTAAAAATAATAATAAAACAAAATTAGAATTCAGTTTTGTGTAAAGTTACATTAAACGTATGTTTGAGTGTGTCTGTATATATTAATCCAAGTTAATTTAAATGTGTTTGTTCGGTTACGAGTGCGTTGTTGCCGTGAATAAAGTCCCCCCGAACACCCCACCCCGCCTCCGTGTATGTCGCTGTCTCTACCCTCCGAAAAAATGCGTCTAATTTTACTTCTATCAAACACATTTTAGTCATATTAAACCACTAGTTATGTGTTACTTTGTTAATAGATGGCGAATTAGAAGAAATTAAACATTTTTTTCCAATCCAATTTCCTGTTTTGGGTGTTTTTTCAGAGGGTTGGAACGAATTAATTTGTTTTTAGTCCATTTCAGTGGGAAACCGCTCGAGTTACAAAAAGATCGTATGTCGAGGTACCACTGTATATATATATTTGGACAAAGCTCATTTTGACTTCAAGGAAAGAGATCACCACACAGTTTTGTGGTCATTTTGCCCTAAGCCTGGAAAGTAAATAAACTTGAAGGAATTTGGGTCAGACGGCTCGTGGCAACCCGAAGATTAACCGCTGATTTGTTTTCATATAGGATCACGGGAACGCACGTGTGTGTGTGTGTGTGAGAGCTTGTGGCCTACTTTGACTTTGAGCATCGTATGCTAACTGTTTACACATTTACAAATGCAATTGTTTGAATGACTTTTAGTCAATTTGATGCTAATAATTGAGGTCAATCCGATAATAGGGAAAGTTTGTGTTTGCATGTATGAAAACTATTTTAGAACAAGAAACCCTCAGATCACATTGCATCTGTCACTCATGATTCAGGAGCTCTGCTCGCAAACAATTTGATTCGGGCCGACTCTCCGATCGTAAAATGAATGTAGCTTTCCTAAAATGTCTGTCAACGGAAACCGTTTTATTTCTTCTAAGCGCGTGAGTCGCTTTGACTCGTGTTGCCAAGCAGAAAGGGGGTAATAAATAGGATGTGGCGCAAGGCTAGGTCGCCAAAAAGACGTGGGAGGCGATCGCTTAAGGGATTGTGCGACCCAAGTCAGGCAGAGGATCCGATATCAGAAACCACGGAACAAGACGACATTTAACACCGGCTAACTTGCACATTTTGTATTGGGAACACGTTGCTTTGGCGATCATAGGGCAGTCAACATTGCTGAAAAATACTCCAAAGTGGAATCCAATCCAAGTCATCACTTATTGCTTATTTGAGGCAAAGTAAAGACTGGTTGGTTTTAAGCCAAATTTGCATGAATTAAAAACAATTGGGCAGGTTAAGGCTTTAAAAAAAAAGGAAAGTTGGGGTGTTATTGAGTGCCGAGATGCCCATGACTGGGCTCGAACCACGCACCTCCCTGTGCCAACTGTCAATCGTACGGCAGAGGGAATAAGTTTAATTAAACCTTACACTAAACTTAATTCTAATTTTGTTTGACATTTTGATACCTTTCTTCTCCCGGGTTGGCCCCGCCTCCACACTGACTTTCAGTCAATATCGAGGGTTCTTTGAGTTTGTATCCCCTTCAAAATATTCCCAAATTGATGCACACACAAATGAACCTCACAATAGGATAACGCACGACCACTTGCCAACGAGAAGTAGTTTATACGCCATTCGCACTGACTAACGGGGAAAAAAAACACTGAAAAAAATGCAACGCTCCGCCCAGTGCTCGCAGAGACATTACAAAGAGGGAGTTGCGACCAGAGACATTACACGAGGGAGTTGCGGGGAGAGAGACAGATGTTCTTATGAGCAGCATCTGGCGTCCGCTGTCTGCTCGTATATCAAAATTTGTCTCGTATCTCGAGATAATTATTTCCTCGAAATTTTACTCGCATCTCGAATTGCTCGTAAGTCGGGGTGCTCGTATGTCGAGGTACCACTGTATAGGGGAAAGCATGGCGTGACGACAACAGATTCATTTTTAAACCCCCATTTAAAAAATAAACAAATCCTGGCCAAAATCGGTTCCTGCCATAAACAACCTTAGACAATAGAAAAATGTTGACGAGGAAGTATTAAAAAACGGTCTTCTCGTCATAGGACATTAGTGGAAATTTCCCCCAAAAATAAGTGACATGGCAAAAATGGCTATTTTTGCCATGTCACTTATTTTGGGGGGAAATTTCCACTAATGTCCTATGACGAGAAGACCGTTTTTTAATACTTTCTTCAAGTCTTCAAATCGTTTTCAACAGTTGCTACAGGCAGAAAATGTTCCCCTAAAGAAGGAGTGACTTACCTTTTTCTGGTACCACACCACGGCATCTTTCACTTTGGAAGCCATTTACATGTCACCGCTCAGCGTTTAGGGCATCTTAAGACTGGTCCGGGGGGAAAATATAAAACAAAAACAAAACAAAAATGCCATGAGTGACACAGACTGAGATGACAAAGGTGTGTCCCCACCTGTAATGAAGGGGTGGAGAACAGGTCAGGCGTACACACGTGTTGCATTCTAGCTCAAATACCGCAATACTTGTGGTTGTAAGGGTAATTAATGACACACGGCAAGGCATGACACGTTAATGCCGACTCCACCCATTGACAAATGGGTGTTCACACCCATTTGGATTTGACAGGTACATTTTTACACTTCCTCGTTTTACTTAGCGCACATTTAAAATGGGGATTGAAGGTTTTAGTGAGTGCTTGTCCGGTGATGTCACAGCTTTAAAGGCTGTGTGAGAAGATGTGGTCAAAAAGAGTCAAGTGTGTGTTGTTCCTTCCTTCTCTCACACCCAGTGCGCAACAAAGTGGTTGGTTATGTGATAAGACGATAAGGTCAATTCTAAGCGCGGATTTCTGCACGTGTTTCAAGGTCGCTTTGCCCAGGAGAGTGCAGAAAAAATGCATTTGTAGCCTCGAGAGGAAGGGTTTTTTTTATATTAAAATGCAATCCTTTTGGGGCTAGTGTTTTTAAGTCTGTTTTTAACTCTTAAGAGCAAGTGATTAGTCATTCAAAGCATAAGTAAAACATTGTACTTTCATATTGAGATTAAAATATGGATAAGAAACAAAAACGGACCCATTAGTTTCTTTTTTTTTTATATTGACTAGCAATTTGAATCATTTTTGCAAAAAAATGACTTGGGGAAAATGTTTGTGCAGGTCAATGTTACATTTTTTTAAAGCTGCCTGAAACTGCAGTTGAACTACAGATTGGAAAAATAACCAAAAAAGGGCCGACACCCCTCGCAGAAAAAGAAAAAAAAACTTAAAAATAACAAAAAAGGGCCAACACCCCTCGCAGAAAAAGAAAAAAAACTTAAAAATAACAAAAAAAGGGCCGACACCCCTCACAGAAAAAAACAATAATAATAATAAAAAAAGGGCCGACACCCCTCGCATAAAAAAAATACAAATAACAAAAAAGGGCCGAACCCCTCGCAGAAAAAACAACAACTTAAAAATAACAAAAAAAAGGGCAGACACCCGTCGCAGAAAAAAAAACTTAAAAATAACAAAAAAATGGCCGACACCCCTCGCAGATTTTTTTTTAAAAATAAAATAAAAATAACAAAAGGGCCGACAACCCTTGCAGAAAAAGAAAAAAACCTTTAAAATAACACAAAAAAAGAGCTGAAACCCCTCGCAAAAGAAAAAAAAATGAAAATGCTCCCAACATACACTGTGGTTTAGCGTGTGTATTTAGGGAGTGACGAGAACACAAGTGGACTTCTTAATACGCTTAAGTGACTGGAATAATCACGTAATAGACTCAAGATAAGTTAATGATGCAAAATCTAGCTAAAAATCAATTCATGGAAGAATTCCAGATCAGAACTATGAACAAAAATACAGCGTGATTTTTATTTGGTCGCCTCGCCCAGCCCTACATTTCACCACACTTTATCCAGGATAAAAACACGAAGCCGAGACCTCCATGGTGCCTCTGCTAACCCGTGACGTGCAACCCGAGCCGCCCTCTGTGTGGGTGCTCTATATTTCATGACGAGCACGGGTATCATCTCCATTCCGCATCGGAAAAAGCGTGAGCCTGCCAAATTTTGTCTGAACGCAAACACGCCGCAGCTCGAGACTTTCTATAAACCCTCCAGATTGATGTATCAGAACAGAACTGTGCAAAAACAAATGGAATGAGTGCCCACCTGAGGGAAGGAGCTGGAATTGTTGACGACCTCCGAAATGTTGGCCCACTCTTGCCCAAATTCTTGAGTCTCAGCAGGTATTCTTTTCCTGGGTGGGGAAAATGAAATCTGAGTCACTTCACAGTCCAATAGTAATGAATAACATAAACGACAGTGGTAGAGAACATCTCGCCACGGATCGCCTAAACTCTACGGCATTGTGTGACGTGTTTGTAGCCAAAGTGAGGGTATGTTTTTCCCTCGCATCTGCGACGGTGTCACACAAGTAGTGGGTGATGCAACTGTAATGCAGCAAGTGATGTAACCAGCTCTGCGGGGTAAAAAAAAATCGAGCATCCGAGGTGACCGACTACCGACGGTGATACTTTCTGCAACCATGGCGACCGACACGCGGTCCGCAGAACCGCAGCATCACAATAAACACAGGCAAGATACTTTTTTTTTCATGGTATCAGCTGCAATTTTTCCACCTTTTGACCTCCTCAAAAAAATATAGGCTGTCCGTCAAAATAACATTCGATGGGGGGGAGAAAAAAAAGTGTCGTCGCAAACTAGAATAATGCTTCACACAAACCTGAAGAGGGTCATTTAAAAGTAGGAAAACATGTAAACAACCGGGTTATTTGATCAAAAAGCATTTCCTTCATCATTAGCATCGCGTTAACCGTTTAAACGCGATTTTAGTAGGGATGACACTAATAAAAGGGAAGACGCAGAGGAAATACGCGATTAGCATGGTTGCTAACTAGCTAGCTAGGCTACCGGTGGCCACAAAGAACCTTGTCGTCCCAGACGCACAGCTGACGGGGGTCGGCGGCGTCTTACCCATCGGACGGCTGTAGTCGCTCACACGCTTTTCCCCCAAAATAACCAAATAAAGGCTGTGGGAGGGAGGTAGCCTGCCTGCTCCGCGTGAGTAAATGTGTGCGGTCTGATTACTAGTTACAGCTTCCAAGCGTTGAGCTCCTCAGCAGCTGAGGCTGAGAGACGACCAATCACAAAATAAAAAAAATAAACGGGTTAACCTCACTCGCCTTAGCCCGTAAAGCCCCAGTCAAATGCGAAGTGATATTCTCAGCACATCTTTTATGAATTAGTAATGAAGAAAAATACGAAATCATTACGTAATAACTATTTTCCCCTCCGTATATCCTTTATTAAACACATTTAAAAAGCATAAAAGCGATCAGAGGACTTAGTGGTATCTATCGATAGTGAACCTGAACTGTAGCAAACCGCATTGCGTCATGAGTACACAGATTACGACGAAATGGCTGCGTGATCGGAGAAGGCTCGGCCAATAGGAATCGAGTGGGCGTGGCAAGCGCGGATAACGGAATCACTCGCCTATTTTCCAACGGTCGTTTATATAAAAAGGAATAATGCTGAATTTGATTTAAAAAATATTCTAACAGTAATAATGTAGGCCATACAGCAAGATACGAGCCTGGACACGGATGTAAGTACGCGATCGAGGTCGGTGTTAGCCATTAAAGCTAGGCATGCTAACTGAAGTGCTAGCAATGGCAATTGATTTTAAAACGGCTAAAAATGGGTAGCTAGCTATGTACGTAATATTACAAGGAATTGCAGTCCTAAAAGGGACTGACAACACATCATTTGCACCCCATTGCAGAATCTTGCTTAATATATTGAAAAAACAAAATTAAAATTTTCTTATATGTAATTGCAAGATTGTTTGGAAATTGACACTATAAATTGGAAGAAAGCTATTTTGGGGGGCATTGTATTTTAAATTGTGCCACAAAATGGCTCCCATATTAAACTGTTTTTCCTTAAATATTTTCACCATTAGATGTCAAATAAAAGCAATATTTCTATACATATAAGATACTGTTTTGTTTTGTTTTCAGCACTTCTTAGTCAACATGTCTCTGGCTCAAAGGGTCTTGTTAACCTGGATCTTTACCCTGGTCTTCCTTACCTTGCTAGTACTCAAACTGGATGGAAAGGTAGGTCACACAAGTTCCAATGTTCCCTCTAAGATGCGCGTGTACTCAATTGTGCACTACTTTCGTCTTCTCTGCGCACAGCAAATCATATGGAGCGCACAGTAAATCATATGGAGCGCACAGCAAATCATATGGAGCATACAAGATGTGTGCCCATAGTGAGCAATGATGATGTTGCTCACACTGGTACTCAGTGTGCTCAGGGAGGTTGTCTTTCTGCCCAGACAAACAAAAAATTAGAGGGAACATCGGTCGCAACGCATTTATTAAAACATTTTCCAATGATAAAATGATGTGGTGTGATTTTAGGTGCAGTGGAACTGGTTCCTCATCTTCCTACCTGTGTGGGTCTTTGACGGTATCCTCCTCCTGATGCTCACCATCAAGATGGCAGGTCGCTGCAAGCCGGGATTCGACCCGCGCAACGGCTCCCCGGATTTGCGCCTTCGCGCCTGGTACCTGGCGGCCATGCTGCTCAAGCTAGCCTTCTGCTTGACGCTGTGCGCCAAGCTGGAGAAGCTAGCGGAGGTGAAGCTCACGTTGGTCTGCATCCCGTTGTGGACCATGCTGTTGGGGGCGCTGGTGGAGCTGGGTCTCAATATCTTCCCTGAGAGGAGAGAAGTCTGACATGGATTATAATTTTGACTACTGTGAAACCATACACTGGATGAGATTAAGTTTCATGACGTGTTTTGTTGCCAATATGATCATATTGCTCATTTGTGATCTGTTGCACATTTCCAAAGCTGCTTTTGTTTTGTCGGATGGCAAGTACTGACTGTATTTTGTAGGTAAAAGTTATACGTGCAGATTAGAAATGAACAAACTATGCTTACATAACTTATTTGCAATTTGTTGCACTCTGCTGATGTTGGAAATAAATGATCACGGTACAAATAATGTGCATTGATCGTCGTAGACAAGACAAGAAGTTAAAAAAAAAACTTGGATTATTACCTTTGAGCCTTTTATTAATTAGGGCTCTTAATTATTTAAAGTAGAAATCTTTCTACACATTTGTCTTTACAAATAACAGATCTTATGTACATGACAGTGCTAACATTTTCAAATAAAATTAAAAAAACAGCTGAAATCAAATTGAAAAACACACATTTCCGATAAATAAATCCTTAAAAAACAAGTTCCTGAAGACTTTCTACCGTCACTGCTAGGTTGTACAAAAAAAAAGAAAGATCACTTTAGGTTATTCTTTTCCGGTTGACCACACCTGAACCCCTAAAGCACTGGTGTCAAAGTGGCGGCCCAGGGGCCAAATCTGGCCCGCCGCATCAATTTGTGTGGCCCGAGAAAGTAAATCATGAGTGCCGACTTTCTGTTTTAGGATCAAATTCAAAATGATTATTGCTGTATATTATATTTCCCAATTTTCCCCTTTTTAAATCAATCATTGCAATGTATTTCATTTTTTCTTTAGTTTTTCGTTCCAAAACGTTGAATAAAATCTAAAAATAAATATTTAAAAATATTTTCTCTTTTCCACTTTAATATTGAACATAATTAAAAAAATGTTTCCTTTTGAAATGAAAAACAGGATTAAAAAGTTGCCTTCCCTTACTAAGAAAAAGCTCAAATAAACATTGATTTAGCTCTATTCACGCTTCTGAAATAGAGGGTTACCATGGTTACCGGGGAAAAAAATGGGTCCTATGCAAGACGGTGCAATGAAGGGTACCCATTTTCCCCCCGGTAACCATGGTAACCCTCTATTTCAAAAGCGTGAAAGGTAACCCCTGAAATAGAGGGTTACCATTCTAGGGTTAAAAAAATGGAATATTTAGGGCTTTTGATCCAGTTCATTTAATCCGATTAATTTTTTTTATCTAAATATTCGATCTAAAATGATCTCGCCCACGTGAAATCGAGTTGACGTTAATGCGGCCCACCAACCAAGTTTGACACCCTTGCCCCGAGGCGTAAAAAGAAAACAAAAAAGCACGAAAAGTGTAGCGGTAGCTTACTTTTTGGAAAAGTTTTACCACTCGAGTTGACGATTTTTAAGGCTTTGGTCAAATTTTCCAGTCGGGGAATATAAGTCACAAAGCCAGAACCTTTGGGTGATTAAAAAACAACACAAAGTCTGTGCGAACATAACGTAGTTTGCAGTTGAGGACAGGCACTGGGGGAATGTTGTGGGCTACATTAGCAAATGGGGAGAAACAGACATTCTAGAACCGAACACACGGGAGACAAATTGTTTCAAAAGTCTGTCACTTAAGTGCTTTCAGGAGCATCGCCTGTCGTCGACATTCATGATGAGGATTACAAACTAGTTCTAGTGTCGTGGAAGAAGCGGAAATTTAACCGCGTCTGTGCAATACTGAAAAATGACTAGGCAACCGTGGCATTTCTTATGCCCGCTTACAATGTAGGATTTTCCCAAGTTGTGGTTGGATGTACTGCTACGCCTCCTTTTTTACGGTCTTGGCAGTACAAGTTAATATTAAAGTAGGGGAAAAGGGGGTTGGTTGGCACGTTTGCTATCACTCGATCAATTGAACTGATCAAGAGTTGTGCCAATAAATTGCTACAGTGCATACAGTTTGGATTCCTATTCTCTAGCTAGCCAGTTTCTTGCGGCACTCGGACGTTTGGTCGAAAGACGTTTGGTCGAACGGACGTTTGGTCGAACGGACGTTTGGTCGAACGGACGTTTGGTCGCCGGGTTGTTACTGTTGAAAGACAGCTCTCAAAATTATAATCATGAGAGAGAAAGTGAGTTTAATATCTAAATATCTAATATCAAAATATCAACAGTAAACTCTCTGTCATAATTTGACAGCGAGCGAACCCGGCGACCAAACGCCCGGTCGACCAAACGCCCGGTCGACCAAACGCCCGGTCGACCAAACGCCCGGTCGACCAAACGCCCGGTCGACCAAACGCCCGGTCGACCAAACGCCCGGTCGACCAAACGCCCGGTCGACCAAACGCCCGGTCACGGTTTCTTGCTAGTTGTTAGCTTATAGCAAAAACGCCCACCTCACAACTCAAGACGGGACCATAATTAAATCATTGTAAAACAATATCTCATGGGATTATTACCATCTATTGCGTCTAAGCAGGGTTGCGACTTTGTTTCGGTAAGACAACGTGGCAACAGTTGAATCCATAGGCAACAATAGCCGGTGTAAAAATAGCAACAGTTCGGGTGTCCTGGAATAATATAGTGTAGTCTTGCTGATGGTATTACATCTAGACTATTTTAGAAATATTGGGAAACATGGCTTTAAAAAAAAAAAAAAACATGCAGGTCATTAATGAAATGAATAGCCTCGACGGTCCTGTATTGTAACACTGCGTCTTACAGACTGCTCGATAATATCGGCATCGGTCTGATACTGGGATCGGAATTAGGCCTATCACGATAATGACTATATTGACGGAAGCGTAAAAGTAGTGTTGGCCGGTTCATAAAACGACTGGGTCGGATAAAACAACATAAAATGAAGAATTTAAGTGGACGTAGCGCTTGATTTCAATTCAGAGTAATTTGAAGTCCTACTTGATTAAAGCAGTTGATTTTGAATGATCACCTTTGTGGAACATAATTCAATCTCGGGGAAAATTGAACGGCATCCAATTGACTCCAAATGAGTGTTTATCGCCATTGTTTCTGAGGAAAATATTTTGTCTGACAAAAACAAATAGTGAGAGGCCCAATCGGGGAAAAAAAAAACGCTACTAAAACGCCAAATTTGCTCTCGCAGGTTGTACGTAAAAGTTCTAAAACGGACCCTAACGGACCAACACAGCCGGTAGGAAATCTGTACATTTTCATTAGAAACAAAAAGATAGGGGAAAAAATGAAATAAAATAAAAACACATCTCTATAAACTCTGCTCCTCCTCTTGACCAGGGAGAGGGGGTGGTGGCGGTGGCGGGGGAGGGGGAGGCGGGGATTTTGATGAGGTGGGGGGCGGTGGGGGAGGCGGGGTGAAGCTGTGAGATGGAGGATGAGGAGGTGCCACGGGGGGTGGGTAATGGTAGGGAAGGAAGTGGTGCGGGGGAAAGTGTGGTGGGTAGAAGGCTTTGGCGTGAGGGTGGAACTGGTGCGGGGACATGAGCGGGGCCATTTGGGGGTAATAATGCTGGGGGGGCTGGGTGCTCATGTGGACAGGGTGGGGGGGTGGCGGCTGGCTGAGGAAGGGCGGAGGTCTGTGAGGGAGGTGGTGGGAGGGAGGCAGAAGCGGGGGATAGGAAGGTGGAAGCATTTGAGGGAGGTGGTGGGGAGGCGGCACGGGAGGCGGGTACTGCTGCACGCGCCGATTGCCGCATGTCCATTTTTCCACCGGAGGGTGAGTCCGTGTGTCGGCGTAAGGAACGGGGCTGGGAAAATCGGACGAGGGATTGTAGCGAGGGGGCTCGGGGTGGGCCAGGCGGGAAGACGGCGATTCGGAGGAAGGAAGCGGCTTGGGGCTATGTGAGGAAGAAGAGGGGGAGGAAGAAGAGGAAGAGGCGGTTGACGGGCGGCGGAAGGAAGGCGAGGAGCTCGACCAAGTGGAAGACGGCACGGCGCTCGCCGGACGCTGGGCTTGGTGATGATGAGGATGAAGAGGATGATGATTTGAGTGCCGGCAAGGGCTTTTGGTTGCTTTGACCTCGGGAGGGGATGAGGAGGGTCGGTTGTTTTTTGGAAGTTCAGCTTTGATTGGAATGGGAGGCGAACCGGGAAGATGGCGGGCTTCATCTTGCTTCTTCTCGTCGCTGGCGCTTATTTGAGAGTCGGGCGCCGCGTGAGCCGGCGAAGACGAGACGGGAGGATCCGTTGACATTGTCCTGGTTGCGCTCGACTCCCCGTCACTCTCCTCTGCCTTTATCCTCTCCTTGACCTCCTCCTCCTCCTCTTCCTCTTCTTCGGCGGCAGATTCATCCGGCTCTTCCTCTTCCTCCTTCACCTCCTCATACTGCCTTAAGCGGACGTGCCAGGCCAGGCTGCAGACGGCCGAAACGGTCTTAAACTGGTGGACCACGTTGCGCGGGATGAAGTAGATGTCGTCGTGGCACAGGCGGATGCGGGCGTAGCGGATGCCCTCTCGGCGTAGCTGGTTCAGCTTGGCGTCGTCCACCCACTGCACACACTGGGAAGGCAAAAACCAGGGCCATTCACTCACTGGAGATGCAAAATATGCAGCACCGCTTTACTCCAACAGGTGGTAGCATACACCATCATGAAAAATAATCAATATACAGTGGTACCTCGACATACGAGTGTCCCGACATACGAGAAATTTGAGATATGAGTCAAATTTCGGGCAAATATTTATCTTGAGATATGAGACAAATTTTGATATATGAGCAGACAGCGGACGCGAGAGGCTGCTCATAAGAACATAATGGTTACTGTCTTTTCAATGTTTTTTTTCTTCCCGGTAGTCAGTGCGAATGGCGAGGCGATCGCAAATACGAGAGGAGTATATGCTACTTCTCGTTGGCAAGTGGTCGTTCGTTATCCTATTGTGAGGACATTTGTGTGCATCATTTTCGGAATATTTTGAAGGGAATACAAACTCAAACAACCCTCGATATTGACTGAAAGTCAGTGTGGAGGCGGGGCAAATAGAACCAACCCGGCCGGGAGAAGAAAGGTATTAAAATGTAAAATAAAATCAGAATTAAGTTTGGTGTAAGGTTAGATTAAACTTATATTTGGAGTGTGTCTGCATCCTAATCCAAGTTCATTTAAATTTGTTTATGTTATTTTACCAGCGCGTTGCCTCCTTCGAAATCCGTATAATTTTAGTACTATTAAACACATTTTAGTATACTATCAAACCACTAGTTATGTGTTACTTTGTTAATAGATGGCGAATTAAAAAAAATAAAATGTTTTTCCAATCCAAGATCCTATTTTTGGTTGTTTTTCAGAGGGTTGGAACGAATTAATTGGTTTTTAGTTCATTTCAATGGGAAACGTTTGTTTGAGTTACGAGAAAATCGACATACGAGCTCGGTCCCGGAACGAATTAAGCTCGTATCTCAAGGTACCACTGTGTGTGTATAAGACTGAAACTTTTTGTCTGGAAAACTAAGTAAAAAAACGTGGTTGTTCAAGACCTGAGATAGTGGCGGTTCGTACAAATCCAACTGCAGCCGCTGAACCACGTACGGAAAATCGGCAGCGTGGAAGCACACGACGTCTTTGGTTACACGAGGGGGTCCCGAACTGAAAAGACAACAATTCTGACGTCAGCGTGCCGTAGAGCGGTCGCAGACAAAACGCACACGCGTACCCTTCTTTGTAGCAGACGGCCTTCAGCACACCGACCGCCGCCGTGGTTTGACGCTCGAAACCTTGGCCGATGTGGTCGGCGTGAGCTCGTGTTCTGTCTTCGAAGAGAAACTCCCTGGGTTCGCTGGTTCTGGGCAGGGACTGGAGAAGGTTCTTTACCTCATTGGTGGAGCTGGGTCCAATGGAAAGATTGGAAAATGTTATCACCATTAGAAATTTGTGATGGGTGTTGGAATTAGAAATGAATGGGATTTTTGTCAAATTTGGGTAGAAAGGTAGTGGACATTTCAGTTACCGTGGTACCTCGAGGAATGCTGTGGTTGGAATAAAAATAAAAGACTAGAAACATTTGGGGGTAAAAAAAAAACATGTTTTGGGGGAAACCAGCTTTTTGGCAAAAATTGAATAGTTATGGTAACAACAGTGGGACTTTCCTGTTTATGGGGCATTTTTAGGGGGACAAAGGGTTGGACCGCACTAAGAGAATATTGTGGGTCTTTAGTGTATGTTGAATGTGTCATAGGAAATGAATGGGTTGTTTTTGTCAAATTCCTCCTGAGACTTACGGAGCGTGCTTACCGTTTTCTTTTAAAAGGCGACTTTGGTATGTCCGCTACGGGTATCATCTGCTCTCCCGGCCTCACCCACATGATGGGCCCGTCGTCGCTTTCGTTGGGACTCATGGAGCTCAGGCTGGACATGGTTCCCCAGGGAAGAGTACGCTAGAGGAGGGAGGAACAGTACAATATTTAGCCTATTTCTCGCGGAGCTAAACTTGAAGTAAAGGCTACGTGGGCCGGACAGCCGGCTGCTCTTTTCGCCGACTTGGACATTGGCGCAGCCTTTGGAGGAGACTGGTTGGGCTCACCTTCAGGAAGGGAGAGTCCTCCAGCATACCGAGGAATTCTGGGAAGAAGTTGCCCACCTCCTCGTCCACGGCTCCCACCAGGCTGATCTGCCTCATGGCCCCGGCTCGGTATGTACCGTGGCTATAGGTTCTCTTCACCTGCGGCACGGGAAGAACCAAAGTTGTGTGTGGCCACATTTTCAACAATTTGGTGTTAGCAATACAGTGGTACCTCGAAATACGAGCAGCTCTACCTATGATAGAGCTGCTCGTATTTCATATATATATACACACACATATACATATATATATATACACACATATATATATATATATATATATATATATATATATATATATATATATATATATATATATATATATATATATATATATATATATATACACATGCATATACATATACATATATATATATCTATATATCTATATCTATATCTATATCTATATATATATATGTTAGAACTGTGTTGCAGCTATGTGTGTTTCGTTTATATTTGGGTAACATTGCAGAAGATGTGAGCCCGCCCATCTGGCCCCAGATGTATCAGTCAATGTACACACACCTATCAGCGGACGAACGGACCCAGTCGACTTTCCAAGGTCACTGCCGAGAAAAATGGCGTTGTCGCAACTCTTAAAGGGACAGCGTGAACAGCAGTTGGACAATTACCCAAACAGTCCAAGCAAAGGAAGCGTACGAGATCTGTGGTAGTATAAACACGCATTCATGCTGCGCTCACTGACAAATAACAGACAGTAGCTCCTTTTCTACGGCCTGAATGAGGGCATTTTCCCGCGTTTTTCACCCTCTGTAACCCACACAAGGCTTTTCCTCGGCAGATAAAGGACGAAACGCCATAACGTTCTTGTGCAATCCAGCAGACGACCCTTTGGATTCATACATTAACTCAGAAATAGCATGTGCGATGATTTTTCTGAAGATTTTCCCTTCAAAGTAACATTTGTACTCCCTATTAAAACCATGAATATGGTGAAAATTGGGAATCAGGGGGCGGCTTATACGCGAGAAATTGTCAAATTCAGCGATTTTAAGGTCATTTTAAGAGTACGCCTTATAAGCGGAGACGGCTAATATGCAAGGAAATACGGTAAATAAAAATCATCGACATCCCTACTTGAATTTGAAAAATTAGCCTAATAGTCCGGAAACGATGCTAATTGTTAGCACAGTACTCACCTGCGAGTAGAAATTATCCATAGTTGTCGTTTCTATGTCCTTCTTTCCCAAAATCTCCATTTTGACAGGAGCCGATGAGAACTTTGTGGAGAAGTAGTCCAGAAAATCCGGGAGGTAGGAAGCTTCGCCGTGGACGATACCCATGACGTAATGCGCGGCCTAAGATTGGGGGAAACAAAGGTGAGTGACAAAATAGTTTTGGAATCTTATTGGCGAGTTTGATGGAACCTGCGATGAGTCTTCGCCGAAGGCTAGCTTGACAAACTCCTGGGCGAACCTCTGCCTCTGGCCCGAGGAGAGCGAGGACAGTTGTGCGGCGTACGCGTGCGCCACCAGGGCGCCGCCGTTGGGCTGCGCCTCCACGTGGAAGTAAGGCGCGAATTCCAAACCAGACAAGCTGGGATGGACGGAGCGCGGCGGGCGCGCGTTGGGCCGAGGTTGCGGGCTCTTGTGCGGAGAGGAGGTGAAATAAGACGGGTGCAGGTGGTGCGCACTTTTGTTGTTGGGCGAAGGGTAAACGGGCAGGGGCGATTTGAACGGCGACGCCGCGCCGTCCCGAGTAGGTGACGGGAGGAGGAGCGGGCCGCCGCAAGTGGTTTGGCACGAGCGGTGGTACATCTTCACCCGCTTGTGCTTGTCCCCCTCTTTGTGTTTTTTCTTCTTTTTCTTCTTGACTTTTTTCATTTGCAGCTCCGAGTTGATTTTGGCTGTCGCGCCATCTGAAATGAAAAAAATGCTCATTAGAAGATCATGGCCACTGTCTCTCCACCCGCAACTCCCTCGTGTAATGCCTCTGTGAGCACTGGGCGGAGCGTTGCACTTTTCAGTGTTTTTTCCCCCGTTAGTCAGTGTGAATGGCGTATATACTACTTCTCGTTGGCAAGTGGTCGTGCGTTATCCTATTGTGAGGACATTTGTGTACATCATTTAGGGAATATTTTGAAGGGAATACAAACTCAAACAACCCTCGATATTGACTGAAAGTCAGGGTGGAGGCCGGTATTAAAATGTCAAACAAAATTAGAATTAAGTTTAGTGTTAGGTTCGATTAAACTTATTTTTGAGTGTGTCTGCATCTTAATCCAAGTTCATTTCAATTTGTTTATGTTATTTTACCAGTTGCCGTGCAAAAAGCCCCACTTCGAAATTTGTCTAATTTTAGTTCTATTAAGCACATTTTAGTAATATTAAACCACTATTTATGTGTTACTTTTTTAATAGACGGCAAATTAGAACAAATAAAACATTTTCTCCAATGCAATATCCTGTTTTTGTAGTTTTTTCAGAGGGTTGGAACGAATTAATTAGTTTTTAGTTCATTTCAATGGGAAACTTTTGTTTGAGTGACGAGAAAATCGATATACGAGCTCAGTCCCGGTACAAATTAAACTTGTATCTCGAGGTACCACTGTAGACGTACGTGCGGCAACATCAGAGCAATTTCAAGGGACCGATATGATCTCGCGCTGTCTCATTGCCACCCAGCGCACGTCTTTTGATGGGAATGAGAATGTAATACATTGTGTGTAATACAGTGTGTGAGGGAACAAGAAAGAGAGCAACCATTTTGCACACACGCTACTAATCCAAAAGCTCTTTAGCCCCCCCCCACCCCCAAAACACCCAATTTTCCTTTCTCCAAACACTAGCGCTTTCATCCCCAAAGTGTCATCTCGAGCTGAATAGAATATCCGGAAACAAACGATATGATCCATGCGAGCAATTGCAACGGAGCACAAAAATGAAATAGCCGTTAATGACAAATTGTGAACGAAGGGGAGGATAAAACAGCTGCTAAAACGCTCGAAAAAAAAAGTAGTCAAGTGGAGCCGCGAGACGACATTAAACAGCGCTGATCTGTTTTCGCCGCGAGACGAGTTGCCGCGCAAACACGCTAACAAATAGCCCGGCTGCTCGTAAAGCGGCCACCGACCGCGTATTGATTTTCTTTCGCCATTGCCCAGTTCAGCCGTAAACTGGGTTCTGATATCATTACTTTTGCCCCGCTCACCTCCGCCAACGTTTGAGAACTTGGGGGAAAAATAAACAGCTTATTTGGTCCGCATTCGTAATAACATGGTAAGCATTTTTAGGCTTGGTGCGTGTGTGTGTGTGTATACCTTTAATTGGTTGCTTGACCTCTCCGTTCTCCCGCTTAATGTCGTTTATCACTTTGTGCTTTTTCTCCTGGCGCTCGCCTTGCTCTCGTGCTTTATTTTTGTCCTTATTGGGGAGATCTGTGGGCACAGAGATGCGGAATATTGTGATATCACCATCATTTTTATACATTGCAATGTTTGTCCTTGGCTAGCTACTCCCCCCCAAAATACAATTTGTTCAGGTGCAACTTGTACTCTGAAAAATACAGTCAATATTAATAGTATGACATCATAAAAGAACGGGTGTCAAAGTGGCAGTCCGTGGGCCAAATATTTAGTTTTTATCTTATTATAAATAAATACACATTCCAATCCAGAAATGTAATCCATTGAATTCATAGTAAAAAATATCTGAAAAATAAATAAAACTGAATTTTCATTGTTTTCCACTTATTTCTGAACTTAAATAAAATCCATTTATTAAAATATATTTACTGTCTTTCCTTGAATAAAAAAACAAATGATTAAAATATTTTTTTTAAAGCAAATGTAAAGTTTTTCCTTTCTCAGAAAGAAAGTTTGAATAAACCTGTTCTATATCTAAATAATCAGAATTATTAGGCATTTTCCCACTGTTTTAAATGCGATTTTTATCATTTTAAAATTTACGGAAAGTTAAATTACTCTTTTCCGTGGTTCCTTCGTCTGACTTGAGTGCGGGCAGCGCGGGATCGATTCCCTCTGTAACAAGGATAATCAGTGTTGAATATGAATAATCATTTACATTTTTTATGACATAATTTTCCAAAGTGAATTTTTCATATTGTTATGCATTTCAGTGCAATTGTACTTCACGGCAACGTTACATAGAAAAACAATATTTTTTTCTAAGTTCAATAGCGTAACGGTGAGAAAATATGAGGATCAAGTTTTCCACTCATATGAAGTTGCGCCACCGATTGCATTTTTTTTTTCAGGTTAGACAATAAAACATGTAAATAATAAATGTATCCAAACTAAAGCGCATGCATAGAATGGAAGGGGGCGTGGTACGCCACCAAAACAACACTTGGCCCCATAATGGCGGGCGCCTGTGTTATGACAGCAGCGTGTACTTTTAATACCCGCACTCCATCCACACTAAGCTCGACGCCAAATAATCATTTGGAGTCAGTACTATGCTATTACGTGCTGTTTTGGGGGGTTACAACGTGTAACACCAGCGTTACAGGCCCTACAGCCCTTGCGGTGGGCGCGAGGGTTTCAGCGAGAGCTGGCAGCCATTTCCCCCGTGGAAACGACGACTAAGCCGGCTAGCTTTGTGGCGTAAACACCCCCCTTCGTCTACTATACCCAGTCCCTTTAAAGCGGCAGCCTGGCCGAAAACGACACGGTCCGGACGAATTAGAAGGCAGACTTGGTCGGGGAGGGACACATGTTCGGGGAGAAGGCGAATACTTTGCAAAAAATATAGTAGTAAACTCTCAACTTAGTGTAATGGCTCGGGAAATTTGAGCGGGGAGAGGACAGCGTGGCCTACCTTTTTGCGGCGGTGTGAGGTCCCCATTTTGTCTTTTCGCCGCGGAAGTGTGGTTAAATTTGCTGGCGTCGCTGTCGGAGAATAGTTTCTTTTTCACGTCTGCCTTCTCGCGCTGTTTCTCTTTGATCGGCTTCTTGTTTTTGAGCCCCTTGTGGAGGAAGAAATCGCTCTGTTTGAAGATTTTGTGAGCGGTGGTGGCGGCGGTGGCGGGTGCTTGGTTCCTGCCGTTTGCCTGGACCAAAGCGGCGCTCGCCCCGGCCGTGTTGAGGCTCCATAGAGCGGCCGCGAGACTCGGCTGCTTGACGGGCTGCTGGAGTTTCTCTCTCCCGCTGCAGTTGCCTCCCAGTAGCACTTCATCCCGGGCGACTTTCTTTGGTTTGACGCTCCTGTCTTCGACTCGGAGCTTTTTGGGCGACGGCGCGGTTAAGTCCCGGGAAGACTGCTGGCGGCTCTCAGGGGCTCTCTTCGTCTCCAGTGAAGGCTTGGAGACGGGGCTTTTGGTGGGGGCTGACGCCGCGGCTCCGCTGCCGAGGCGGACGGAGCTCAGCGAGTCAGCCATCTTGAGGCTCTCTCGTTATTTACGCGCTTCGCTCGAATGGCTCGAGACGTGCGGACAGGCGGGGCGGGGCCTGATTCGCTTTGATTGCCAGATCCGAGGAAGAGGGGCGGGGCGGGTTCCAGCGGCTCAGAGGTGTCAACCTGGCAACCCGAGGCCCATTTTTGCCTTTTGGACAAACATGGCTTCACGTTCCCTGCGAAAGTATATAGTAATCATGTAAATATATTTGGATGGTTTTATTTTTATTTTATTATTATTATTATTATTATTATTATTATTATTATTATTATCATTTTTATGTTGAGATATGGCAAGCACTTACAACTAACGTCATGATGAATTTCCTATTAGTTTTTACGTTGTAATTCACTCCAATTTGTTGAAGAATGAATGTATATTTCCTTTTAATAAAAAAAGGATTTTTCTTTCAAGCACATTATATATTTATCTAGCTTTAAAACTAATTTAGTGGGAAAAATAACCGAAATAAAACTTTCTTTTTTTGTACCCAGGTTTTCTATGTTTACAGGTCTTTTGAGTTTTAATATTTATTGCATAATACGGCTTAATGCACGTTTCCTTGCTCGAAACAGAATGTAGCATATGAACAATACATGGCAATTTTGTCACCGTCAACTGGCCCAAATGAACGCTTGGGGTGAAAGAAATCCACTGGCCTCTTTGATCTCCCCAAAAAGATTATTTTGGCAGGATTATAGTGTAGATTGAGCCATAAACTGCAGTTATGGTAACATCAAAGTCAACTGTGGGAACAAAGCAGAATAGTTAGACACATAACAAATCAGGATATGGAAATTCTAATTCCAGTTGTTTTTGCTTCAACTACACCAACGTTGTCAACAAACATGACATTGTCAAGTGTAGCAAAAGACAGCATGAATTGCAAACAACCTGCAGTGCAATGTTCCCTCTAAACTGTGCAGAGGGAACATTGCTGCAGTGATTAATTAATGCTAGCTATTAGCGCACGTGCAGGAGGCGCAAAGACGTCTGACAAGTGCACCACATTTCCAGCAAGTCTTGACATTATCGGTTTACATGAGTAAAAGAAAAAAAAATGGAAGTCGTCCAGGAACACCTTAAAAGTGCACTATTGGACTTTGCCACTGTAGGCTATTTAAAAAATTCTATTCCTGTATAAAAGTCACATGGGGTTGCCAGAAATGTGATTGCAGAGCCCAAAATGAAAGTCATCCATTCCAGAAATGAGTCGCATTTTTATATAATGTTCATTTTACTGATTGATTTCTGCAACATAGAAACATTTTGTTGTTGTTGTTTTTCTAGTAGGACAACAAGTTGAGTTACAATGGGGGTAAACGGACAAAAAGAGAATTAGCAGCAAATAACGGCGCTACTAAACAAAGAGGTTGGTGATGGGGGGGCAAGGCGATCTTTTTAAAGGCACAGGTGGGCTCATTCTGAGATTGAGGACAGTGTGCATACTGCTTGTTGGTCGAGAAACGGTAAATAAAACATTGCATTGAAAGCAAAGAGAGATGGAATTGTGCGAGTGAACGTAAACGGACGTAGTGAAGAAACTGCGTCTACAAAAATACCATTTCAAACCATTCAAAAAAACAAAACAAGATGATTATTATTAGAATGTATTCTTAGTCTCTTTCTGAGCCCCTTTTGCTATGTGAAATAAAATAATCTTAAAGCATTTAGGGGGAAAAATACAACCCTGAAATATTTTCCAGAGGCGGAAAAGGGCAGGAGAAAATACACCTTTGCGTTGGGTTGAAAAAGACTTTCTTAAACGGAAAGAAATTGCAAAGTAAAATGCAGTTACAGAACGATGAACTGCTATAAAAAGTCAAAAGGGGGAAAAAAAAGTGAAGTCCTCTTCTGTCAGATATGAGATCCTTTGGACGTTTGGGTGTCGGTCAACTCCAAAGAGTATCGGCATGTGTGCACAGGTCTGAACCCCCGAACAAGAACAAACAAAAAATGAAGCTAGTTAAGCGCAAATAAAACCACAATGGTGATGATAAAGGATGTGAAATAAAAGCAGAGGATTGTTTGTGGTTGACCATCTCGTCTCTGGGCTCATGAGAACCTGACTGAGTCTTCAAACTCAGTTTTGACAGCTGTAAATAATGGACTTGGGTTGGTGATGAAGCTTGGACCATGGTCTACTCCGCTGGGTTTTGACTTGAGGTTCAATTTTACGTACAGTGCTGCGGTTTCAGAACGTAGCCTTACTTACTTAAGAGTGTGACCGGACGATTCGCCGAAAGACGTTTCGCCGACGGACGTTAGGCCGACGGACAGTTCGCCGAAACGGGATCCGCGCGCTCGCCCCGCCCCCGGATTGTGTGTGTACATGTTTTTCAACCTCGGCCCGCGGGCCACATACGGCCCGTTACAGATAACATTCATTTGGGCCCGTTACAGATAACATTCATTTAGGAATAACAAGGGCATGTAATCTTTGAATTAAGGTTCTCAGCAAATCATTTTGAATATATATTTCCTAAAATAATGGGAAATTACTTAAAATTAAACTAGAAGTAAAAGTGTGTTCCATGGCATTTTCAGGTATTGTTCTTCTAGTGTTGTTTTTTCTCAGTGTCAGACATCAATCCCCAGCTTTGATGAATTACTTTGGGGGCAGTTGTTATTCCTAAATGAATAATCTCTGTAATGGGCCGTATATGACCCGCGAGCCGAGGTTGAAAAAGATGTACACACACGATCCGGGGGCGGGTCGAGCGCACAAATCTCGTTTCGGCGAATTGTCCGAGTACCACTTAAGAGTACCTTCTCAAAGCAAGCTGTAAACTTGTCTGCGGTTCTGTTGTGGTTCTTACGGAAATTAGTAATCTGTCATTGTACCACGGAGCACTTGGTTCAAAGATCACAATCTAAATCCCCTCCGTTACACTCTAGTCTTTCCCGTCCGTCGTCGTCAAGGACTTCAAATGTCTCGGGTCGCTCTGCTCTCGTCCTGTTCGGGTTCGAGCTTGTCCTTAGCGGCGGGATTGAAGGAAGTTGCCATCTCACGTAGTTGAAGGACACCAGCTAACATCTAACAGAAGGGGGTAGCATTTGGTGGAAGATTGTAGTTCTTATTTTGCTCCGAACTAAAAAGTAGACGCGGGTCAGCGGCTTGGAACGTCAATGAGCTGAAGGGGGTTGGGGGGGACAAAAAAGCTTTGCCTGGTTCTGAGCGGAGGAGATTCTGTCCTCCTTGATTGGACAAGGAACTCAAAGAGGATGAAAAGTAAGGAGAAGGCTTGTAAAAACCTGTCGCCTGAGTTTGGTTTGGGACCACCCGAGTGAGTTCTGGGTCCGTCGCCGAACGGCAGCGTGGCTGTGGACAGAGCGTTCCGTCGTGTCCACTCTAGGGGGTGTCGTGGAGGGCCTTTGAGTGGAATGTTACCGAACACTGGAGACAGAAGATGGGACTTATTAAAAACAGGGGGGAGAGGACTGGGTTTTTCTGTTGCTGGGAAGTTAGCCAAAAAAAGCGCTTACCCACTCAAGTCTGCCTTGTTGATGGCTGCTGTGGTGGTTGAAGATTGAGGGTCAGCTGGAGACAAATCTGGACGCAAATAAACACGTGTACAACAAACTCAGTACAGCTGTCAATGATAGGCATCCAATGGTGCCAATTAAAAGGATTTTTTTGACTAGTGGACGTCCAATAGCGAATGAACAAATGTTGATACTCCTAATTCCCAAGTCAATTTCGACTCCTCGACGCTCAGAGAGCAAACAAATTCAGATAAACTACACCCCAAAAAGAACAACAACAAAAAACCTGTCTGTAAAATATTCCCTTCACTGGAGGGTCAAGAGCGCCCTCTGCTGGACAAATGCTTGCATGAAGGTGATGTGAAGATCTCAGATGATTTTTTTTAAAAGCCCCCTTTTTCTTGTTCTACCGAGACAAAACGCACCTGTGGCCAGTATGAAGGACTCGGGGGTCCTCTCTGGGAGTGGGGGAGGGGAGTCGTCGTTGTCCCAGCTGTCTGGGTTAAAAGGGTCAGAGGTCAAAATCAGACGCCAGCAAAGTCAATCGGGACGTATTGATTGGTGGATTGGGAAGCCATTGGTGAGTAAACACACGCAGCCACCAAGCCCGTGCCTCACAAAGCAGAGATTAGCGAAAAAAAAGGCAAAAAGGCAAAAAGGCAAAAAGCAGATCTTTGGGGACTCGGCAGACGTGAAAGTTCAAGATAACGTTCAGCCCCGTGGAGCGCCGTTCTCCGTCCTGACACCCAAGCGGCTTCCAAAGTGCAACACGCCACCACCGCTGTGCTCAGCATGCTTATTGATTCTTCACCATGCCACGTGTCCACCACACACATCATCATTTCAAAAAATAGAAGCACTTCACTCATTGACCAAAGTTCGGAGACAAGCTAATCCGCATTGGTCCAGAAAGTGTAGCTTGCATGTGGATTATTATCAGGGCAGTTTTGTGATACCTTCATCAATTTGGAGAAAATGAAAGCTGCGTTGGTGGTTTATTAATAACCAAGCACTGATGAACCAATTTAATGCAACTGTCACTGATGTGTCAAGATGGACACCAGCTGTTCTCAAACTTGGGTCTCAAGGCTCCTTTACTGTTACAGTGGTACCTCGACATACGAGAAATTTGAGATACAAGTAAAATTTCGGGCAAATATTTATCTTGAGATACGAGACCAATTTTGATATACGAGCAGACAGCGGACGCGAGATGCTGCTCATAAGAACATCATGGCCACTGCCTCTCTCTCCGCAACTCCGTCGTGTAATGTCTCTGGTCGCAACTCCCTCTTTGTAATGTCTCTGCGAGCACCGGGCGGAGCGTTGCATTTTTTCAGTGGTTTTTTTTCCCGTTAGTCAGTGCGAATGGCGTATATACTACTTCTCGTTGGCAAGTGGTTGTGCGTTATCCTATTGTGAGTACATTTATGTGCATCATTTTGGGAATACAAACTCAAACAACCCTCGATATTGACTGAAAATCTGTGTTGGCGGGGCAAAAAGAGCCAACCCGGCCGGGAGAAGAAAGGTATCAAAATGTCAAACAAAATTAGATTGTATAAATATATTTTTTTTTTAATATTTTTAGATTTTACAAAATGATTTTTGAACTAAAAACCACAGAAAAAATGGATTAAAAATTACAATTATTGATTTAAAAGGGGGAAAATCAGGAAATTTAATATACATCTATACTCCTAATTTTAATTTGATCCTAAAACAGAAAGTTGGCACTCATGATTTACTTTCCCGGGCCACACAAAATGATGCGGCGGGCCAGATTTGGCCCCCGGGCCGCGACTTTGATACCTATGATGTATAGTAAGGGTGTCAGACTTGGGTTGGTTCGCGGGCCGCGTTAATATCAACTCGATTTCATGTGGGCCGGACCATTTTAAATATATTTAGATTTTTTTTTTAATAAATGGATTAAAAGAAGTGGATTAAAAGCCCTGAATATTAAGTTTTTTATAGATCTAAAACAATGTTTATTTTAGCTTTTTTTAAATTTATTTTTAGATTTAAAAAAATGATTTTTGAACTAAAAACACAGAAAAAATGGATTAAAAAATGACAATTATTGATTTAAAAGGGGGAAAATCAGGAAATGTAATATACATTTAGACTCTTCATTTTAATTTGATCCTAAAACGGAAAGTCGGCACTCATGATTTACATTCTCGGGCCGCACAAAATGATGCGGCGGGCCAGATTTGGCCCCCGGGCCGCCACTTTGACACGTGGACTAAAGTTTGAATGGGCAGTTTGAGCATGACGTTTAAAATCATTGTCTGCCATTGGGCGAGCGACAACAGATCTCCAATTCGAATCGCTGGCCCGAATATGTTTGAGAACACCTGGTTTGAACCACCCGATGGAGTAATTTGCTGGTTGGGATAGGCGGAGCTTAAAAAGGTAAACACATACTTGCTGTGGCTGGATTGGGCGAAGAGGAGCTCTGCCCGGCGATGGACATGGGGGACACCTTCCGCGTCAGCTGGTGCTCGCCAAAGTGCAGGGAAGTGACGGTGGCCGTGGAAACGCTGGTGTGATAACTCTCCCTTCCCGTCGACATCTCGCCGCCGCCGCCGCCGTCGTCGTCGGAGTTGTCGGAGTGTAGCGGGTTGGTGAAGCTCAACGCAGTCCGAACTGGCGTGGAGGAGGAAGAGGAGAGATGCGAGGAAGAGGAGGAGGACGGGGCCACTCGATCAGAGGACGACAAAGACGAGGAGGTCTTTGGGTAGGGCTTGTCGGGACTAGCGTGGCTAGCCTTCGGCGCCATTCTTTCTTCGCCGTCGCTCTTCACGGGGAGGTGGTTGGGTCTCGCCAGGCCGCCGCCGCCGTCCGCTCGGTTCTCCCCGCCCTCCGTCCCAGAGTCCTCGGACAGAGACGAGCTAGAGGTGAGTAGCGAATGTCCGGTGCGGGCCTTAAAGGCGTGGCATCTCTGCAGCGGGCTGCCGCTATTGGCCGGAGCCCCGCCCGAGGCGCTCCCGGGGGAGGACGTCTCAAAACTACGAGGTCCTTCCTGCAAAGGCACCTTTTTAATCTCGATGCTTAACTTCCTCTCCACGCGTGGCGCCGCGCCGCCGTCGGCCGCGGGGGATGTCGGCGGGGGAGGAGTCAACGTCTGGCTCGGTTCGGACTTGGCCGCCGCCGTCGCGGCGGGTAGCTTGTTGTTGTAATTTTCGTTGAGGTCCAGATTGGACATCTGCTGCTTTTGACAAAGCGGTTCTTTGGGTTCTGGTGGACTACTTTTGGGACTTTCTTCCCATTTCTTCTTCTCTTTTTCTGTGCCTTCATTCTGCAACAAAGACAGATTTAATGATTTAACTACGGTACACGGTCGATTGGTCGCCGGTCTTTTGGTCGCCCAGAAGGTAAGTGATCATTACCATTTAAATTGTTGCTCAAATTCCCAAAATACAAACTGTGAATTACTATTTAGTCATACTTAATGCCCTAGTAATATTAAACCACTAGTTATGTGTTACTTTGTTAATAGATAGCGAATTAGAAACAATCAAAAAAAAATTCCAATCCAATATCCTGTTTTTGGTGTTTTTTCAGAGCGTTGGAACGAGTTAATTTGTTTTTAGTTCATTTCTATGAGAAACGTTCGTTTGAGTTACGAGAAAATCGACATACGAGCTCAGTCCTGGAACGAATTAAGCCCGTATCTTGAGGTACCACTGTACAGAAAAAGTCAGCAACCAACTTGGCGTCATTCACCTGAGTGACGTTCTGCTGCGCGCTGACCAGGACATGTATGACAGGCTTGGGGTGGTACCGGTCATTATCCTGCCTGACGTTTGTGACAGTGGGAAAAGCAGACGGGGGTGACGGGGTCAATATGGGGGGCACGGGGTGAGGCTCGGGGGGCTGTAGTATCTCCTCTTTGACGTCGCCTTCCACCTGCGTACTGAAGAAAGAAGCACAAAGTAAGACATTCATTATTATAACCCAAGCTTTACTCGCTTATGTCATGTTTATCACCACTAGAGGGCACTTTATGACGCCATTCCTTCAGATAAACAATGATTTAAAAAGAAATAACTAAATTAAAAAGACCAGGCTGAGCCGTAGTGGGAATTTTCTCTTCAAACAAGTTCCTTGGGCTAGCGAATAAAACACAAATGACACAATAACGGATGATTCCCACCGATGGAGGGGATGGTTTCCATGGGGATATGAATTATTAAAGTGTGAGAGTTTATCCAAGACCCTCGTCCTTCAAAGATGAGATTAAAATTTTATGATCTGCTCGGAGGCTAAAAGAAACAAAGACAAATAAGAGTGGAAAAACAAATAAGAGTCGGTCGGGGCGGAAAGCGGTGACAATTTTTACTCTTTTATGAATATTTTTCCGTTTTTAAAAATGGAGCAAAACCTATTTTTGATGTTACTGTGCAAAAAAAAAAACTCAATTAGAAATATTACAAATATGAAGAGTTTGGGTGCCCAGCAGACTGCAAATTGTTTTGAAAAAACCCTTAAACAGTTTTTTAAAATAAAAAAAAGCCATCACTAACTGGTGTTTTTATCAAAAAGCTAAACAGACAGCTACTTAGCAAACAATTAACTAGCTGGATAATTTGAGTCAAAATGTAACTTTGTCCTCATTTTTTTCATGTTAGCACTTCCCTAATTAAAAAAGCGAAACAATAGCAAGGACATTCAAGATTTAAAAATGACCTTTAAAAAAATTGCCTCTCATCTCAAAGACACAACCAGTTTGACATTCCAACCAATCCAGTTCTCTATGGCTCAGCGTAAGCCAGTAACACAAGAAAGATTTAGCATATACAGTATGTATGCAAATGAGTGTGTCAGTGCAATCCAATAAAGGCTTAAGCACTTCCTTGAGGCACTTTAAGACAAACCACGGTAAAAGATGTAAAAAAAAAAGATTTGACTCTTTTTGGGTGAGTCTGACTCCCTGACCCTCTGACTCTCTGAATCTCTGACTCCCTGACCCTCTGACTCCCTGACCCTCTGACCCTGTGACCCTCTGACTCTCTGACTCCCATGACTCACTGACTCCCTGAACCTATGACCCTCTGACTCTCTGACTCCCTGACTCCCTGACCCTCTGACTCTCTGACTCTCTGACTCACCGACTCCCTATCAATGACCTTGACGTTCAAGCTCGAAAAAGAGAAAGTATGTGTCTGTGACTGGGCAGATTATGCTAGTAAAAATAGCTTCTAGGATAGTCTTAGGAGGCTTAAAACGGGCCCTCAAGGGTGCGGATTTAGGAAGCGGAGGGGCGATTTTGCAGAAAACGGCTATACATTTCCATTGATGTTGACAGTGTCCTACTTAAGGGGCATTTTTAACTCCACATTTGTGTATTTTAGTTGAAGTTGTGATCCCAGACTACTTTGAAAAATGCTTGCTTTATTTAAAATTAACCGTCTTGGGCGCGTTTGGGTTTTTTTTGTGCGGGGATCTAACATGCCGACCGACGAGCCCCATTTAAATTCGCTTATCTTTTATCGTCTTTTAGCAATAGCTTCTTCATTCCTCTCACGACAGTAATAAAAGTATATCTGTCTATATGTGCGTACATGAATCATGGGTGAGGCTGTGATTTTCTTTTTTTTGCATATAGATCATAAAAGTGAATGAGAAAGGAGCTGAATAGAGAGCGTACGGCCCCTGCTGGGCTCGTATAGTGAAATTAAAAAGAGAAAAGCGGAGACGAATAAGCGACTCCCGCTCAGCAGGCGGCAGCCCAAAATGAGGAAGCTGGGAGGCGAGAGAACTTCTCATCAGTTGTCTCCAGTTAAGAGTGGCAAGAGTTGCAGACCATTGCAAAAAGGATCTGAAAATATTCAAATTGGCAGGTTGCGTCTATTTAAAGGCGAGAAATCATTTTCAGGGAAGCCGTGGTGGGCTCATTCATTATTGACGGGAAAAAGTTGTTAATTACAGTGGTACCTCGACATACGAGCAATTTGAGATAAGAGTCAAATTTTGAGCAGATATTGATCTTGAGATACGAGACAGATTTTGATATACGAGCAGACAGCAAACGTGAGTGGCTGCTCATAAGAACATCATGGCCACTGTCTCTCTCCCCGCAACTCCCTCGTGTAATGTCTCTGGTCACAACTCCCTCTATGTAATGTCTCTGCGAGCACTGGGCGGAGCGTTGCATTTATGTGTTTTTTTTCCCATTAGTCAGTGCGAATGGCGGAGCTTTTTCGCTAACACGAAAGGAGTATATACTACTTCTCGTCGGCAAGTGGTTGTACGTTATCCTATTATGAGGACATTTGTGTGCATCATTTTGGGAATATTTTGAAGGGAATACAAACTCAAACAACCCTCGATATTGACTAAAAGTCAGTGTGGAGGTGGGGCAAAAAGAGCCACCGGGAGAAGAAAGGTATCAAAATGTCAAACAAAATTACAATTAAGTTTAGTGTTAGATTCGATTAAACTTATTTTTGAGTGTGTCTGCACCGTAGTCCAAGTTCATTTAAATTTGTTTATGTTATGTTACGAGCGCGTTGCCGTGCAAAAAGCCCCCCCTCTCAGTCCGTCTCTCTCTTTCTCTCCCCCCTTTGAAATCCGTATAATTTTAGTACTATTAAACACATTTTAGTAATATTAAACCACTAATTATGTTACTTTGTTAATAGATGGTGAATTAGAACAAATAAAACATTTTTTCCAATCCAATATCCTGTTTTTGGTGTTTTTTCAGAGGGTTGGAAGGAATTAATTTGTTTTTAGTTCATTTCAATGGCAAACGTTAGTTTGAGTTACGAGAAAATCGACATACGAGCTCAGTCCCGGAACGAATTAAGCTCATATCTCGAGGTACCACTGTACTATGATCTGAAATGAGGGGTTATCCCAGCTTGAATTGATTTATTTATTTATTTTAAATCTTTCTCTGGCCAACACGTACTGTCCCACCAGCTTTGTGTTGGTAGGCCAAGATGGCCACTAAAAGAGACAAAAATGAATGATCTTACCTGCGAATGCGAGGTGGTTTAGGAGGAGGCGTGTCCCACCGCTCATCATCTGACTGGTGTCCAGCTTTATCCAGACTGTTTTCATCCTACGTGTTAAAGGGAAATAGTGTTTTTTGCTTGCATTGCTCTAGTACACAGGTGTCAAAGTGGCGGCCCGGGGGCCAAATCTGGCCCGCCGCATCATTTTGTGCGGTCAGGGAAAGTCAATCATGAGCGCCGACTTTCTGTTTTAGGATCAAATTAAAATGATAGATATAGATATATATTATATTGCCTTATTTTCCCCCTTTTAAATCAATAATTGTATTTTTTAATCAATTTTTCTGTGTTTTTAGTTCAAAAATCATTTAGTAAAATCTAAAAATATATAAAAATCTTTTCTGTTTTCCACTTTAATATGATGATATATAATGATTAAAAGACACAGCGGCCAAACATACGATGCGCCATATAGTCGTGAAAATACGGTACTTCTGTCCCACAGCTCCTCCCAGTTCAATTTAGATGAGATGTAGTAAAAGCTAACTGCTTCATGCACCACATGTTTGTCCTGTGAGGTGATTTATATCATCACTCAATTGGCTCACGCTGGAGCTAGAAAGAACCCAATTGGTTGAAATGTCAAACTGGCAATAAATTGATCGCCAGAGGAATCGGGACGGCAGAAATAATGGGCTGTCCTTTCCATCTGGTGAACATTTAGAGGACTTTACAAATGCGAGATGATGATGATGAAATGTTTGAGATTCGAAACACGTTACGCTTGTAAACCTTTCGCCTCAATTGCATTCTGGGATGCGAGTAGGGGAAAACGAACGGACGGCGAGAGGGCGTGGCGTTCTTTTAAATTGAAGACCGCGACAACGGGCAACCAAAAGACTGGCGACCAAAAGACCGACGACCAAAAGACCGGCGACAAAACAAGGTAAAACAACACGGTCTACGCATCAATAAAAGCCAACAATGGCCATGAGCAGTTTCACTGAGCCCACGTGTGAGTGTCTAAGAGTTTGTATGTACATGCGTTGTCCCTTTAAGAAGCTATGTCAGTCAGGGTCTTAACACGTTCTCCAACAAAAAGCAATAAAAGTCCGGGGAATTTGGGGCTTTTCTTTAGCCTAATAATTACTAGGGCATTAAGTATGACTAAATAGTAATTTGCAGTTTGTATTCAGGGAATTTTAGCAGCGATTTAAATGGTAATTATCAATAACCTAACGGGCGACCAAAAGACCGGCGACCAAAAGATCGGCGTGTACCAATTATTTGTGCTTTGCCCCGCCCCTTTTATTATGCGACAGTCGCAATTCAACGTGGGTGCGCTTCCTACCATGACATGGTGGATCTGCACGTTAGTGGGCCTCTCCAGTAGCTGCAGTTGCTTCTGGAAGAGCTGCGCTATCGCCCTGTGGACTAGCTCGTACTGCTCCTGGGAAAGGGGAAAAAAAATAAGGAATGAGACAGATGACGAGGAAGGCGGGAGAAGGGGGGAGGGGAGGCCCAGTGGTGGGGGCGAGGACATTGTGTCATAAAAAAAGCCAAATGGTAGTAGGTGTTAATGAGAAGAGAGGGCAACAAATCAATAGTGAAACGCAAACATTTTGGCCACTCAAAAACGGTTATTACAAGGCAGTCTGAAACGCTCTGGCAGTTCAACGCTAACGTCGTTACCTCCCCGTGTGAGACAGGAAGTACATGCAAGGCTTTTTTTTCCCCAGAAAATTTCATTACATGCTTCCTGGAAACAGCTTTGTTTTTTTGTTTTTTGTTAAACGCAATACAGTGGTACCTCGAGATACAAGCTTAATTCATTCCGGGACTGAGCTCGCATGTCGATTTTCTCGTAACTCGAACGAACGTTTCCCGTAGAAATGAACTAAAAACATATTAATTCGTTCCAACCCTCTGAAAAAACACCTAAAACAGGATATTGGATTGGAAAAACATTTTGATTTGTTCTTGTTTGCCATCTATTAACAAGGTAACAAATAAGTAGTGGTTTAATAGTATACTAAAATGTGTTTAATAGAACTAAAATTAGACGGATTTCGGGGAGGGTAAAGAGAGGGACGGGGGGTAGCCTTTTCGCACGGCAACGCTATCGTAACATAACATAAACAAATTGAAATGAACTTGGATTACGATGCAGACACACTCAAAAATAAATTTAATCTCACCTAACACTAAACTTAATTCTAATTTTGTTTGACATTTTGATACCTTTCTTCTCCCGGATTGGCTCTATTTGCCCCGCCTCCACCCTGACTTTCAGATGCAACCTATCGAGGGTTGTTTGCTTTTGTCTTCCCTTCAAAATATTCCGAAAATGATGCATACAAATGTCCTCACAATAGGATAACGCACGACCACTTGCCAACGAGTAGTATATATAACTCTCGTATTAGCAATCGCCTCGCCATTCGCAATGACTAATGGTAAAAAAAAAAACGCAACGCCCCGCCCAGTGCTCGCAGAGACGTTACAAAGAGGGAGTTGCGACCACAGAGACATTATAGGGAGTTGCGGGGAGAGAGACAGTGTCCATGATGTTCTTATGAGCAGCAACTTGCGTCCGCTGTCGGCTCGTATATCAAAATGTGTCTGGTATCTCAAGATAAATATTTGCCTGAAATTTGACTCGTATCTCAAATTACTCGTATGTCGGTCCACTCGTATGTCGAGGTACCACTGTACTTGGTTGGAACAGCACACGGAGCACATTCCAAATCAAATGTGTCTGAAAATGAGATGTAGAGAGACTGCAAACAAACCTTAGTCTGAACAGCCGAGTGCCGCTGCGTTCTCATTTCTTGGATCAAGTGGAAAACGTTGAAATCTTCCGGAATTTTCTTAAAAAGGCAAAAAAAAGTGACCTCATTTTGTGGAAATGGCAAACAAACCATAGCTACAATGTGGGGCGACTCATAGGCCGTAGAATACGGTAAGTGGATTTGTAGTGATGTGCTTTGACCTACCCCGGCTTTGAGGAGATTCCAGGTGTAGTCAATGGCACAGATGGCCCCCGTCCTTCCGCAGCCGGCACTGTAAAGTCAAATTGATATCGGCTGAAAGCTCATGCTTGTCATTGGTACTCGGACGATTCGCCGAAAGACGGTTCGCCGACGGACAGTTCGCCGAACGGACGTTTCGCCGAAACGGGATTCGCGCGCTCGCCCCGCCCCCGGATCGTGTGTGTACATGTTTTTCAATCTTGGCCCGCGGGCCATATACAGCCCGTTACAGATGACATTCATTTAGGAATAACAAGGGAATGTACTGCCCCCCGCTGGACATATTTCTAAAAACAAGGAACGTACTACAATGTGCTGCCAATTTTGTGTATTTTTTATTTTATCCTTGCGTTTAAAGTAGTAGCCATAAGGAGATCACACAGAACCGTACGTGAGAGAAGAAATAGAGAAAATAAAGTAGTAGTAACAGTAAGTACTACTGTAATGAAATTGTAAATCCAGAAATCCTACTCCAGAAAACTTACACCAGCATAGAAAAGGTTGAGATTAATCTTTGAATTAAGGTTCTCAGCAAATCATTCTGAATATATATTTCCTAGATGAAACTTATTTTTGAGTGTGTCTGCATCGTAATAACACTTCATTTCAATTTGTTTATGTTATTTTACGAACGAGTTGCCATGCAAAAAGTCTCCCCCATCTCTGTCCCTCTCTCTCTACCCTCCGCGACATCTAATTTTAGTTCTATTAAACACATTTTGTATACTATTAAATCACTGGTTATTTGATACTTTGTTAATAGATGGCGAATTAGAACAAATAAAAACATTTTTTCCAATCCAATATCCTGTTTTTGGTGTTTTTTCAGAGGGTTGGAAAGAATTAATTAGTTTTTAGTTCATTTCAATGGGAAACGTTTGTTTGAGTTACGAGAAAATGGACATATGAGCTCAGTCCCAGAACGAATTATGCTCAAATCTCGAGGTACTACTGTATATATAAAAAAAAAAAATAATAATAATTTTAGGATTTAGAGTAGGAGAAACCCTAAAGAAAAGCTGTAAACCTTTATATTTGGTTTGGATTTACCACTCCTCTATGGCAAAATCATCAAAAGTGTACCTGCAGTGCACACATATGGGGACGTCATCGTTTTCTTGATATTCTCTCATGAGTCCTATCATGTCCAGGATGGAATCGAACGACGAAGGGACGTCGTGATCGGGCCAGTTGATGTAATGAAACTGAGTTATCCTCCGGCTTTCCTGGAAGACACAAGGGAATCTCAGCATCGCCCCCAAGGTAAAATTCTGCAGGCCGCATCAAACCTACATTCTCATATTCCACCACAAGAGTACGGATAGAGTAGTCCGTCCTGGTCTGCTCTGAATCCTGAACGCAGACGTGAGACGCAAACAAAACGTGAAAGAGGCTCCGCCCCCTCGGCGGCCATGGCGCGTACAAAAAAAAATGTACTTACGCAGGAGATCCGGAACGGTCCGAAACTCACGGGTTCCCCGAACAGCGGGAAATATCGCTCGCATTTTTTCTGAGAAGAGAGCGGAACAGTTAGCCGACCGACATTGCGTGGGAGAAACGACGGGGATAAAACACTGTCATTGGTTTGGGACGCCATAATAAAAACAGACGGAAAGACTCATTTGAGTTCATGCGGGTGAATTTTAAAAAAAATTAAAATAAAAAAAGGCTTACCCTTCCCATCTCAAACTCTCGGCAAGCCATCACGATAACCTGCGGGAAGGATTACAGCGGTTATAACGGAGCAGCTGACTGATTTGGACGGCCTAATCGCCGCGCCCACCCAGCATGCACCCCCATCTGGTTCGCCCCATCTGCGTCTTCATTTCTCTCAGCCATATCAAATATTTATTCATCACTAACACCGTCATTTCGCATCAATCATTGACAACATATGTCTTTAAAGCTGCTGGATACTTCATTTAAATGAGGTGGATAATTATTTTTTTTTAATGGTGGAACTTCCGTATTTTCAGAACTATAAGCCAAAAGTCGCCTATAACCTCTTGACTACCAGGAAAAAATGTCCAATCACATTTCTTTTGAAATTCCCCAATCTATGTGAAGTAAATTGGAATACTGCAAAAGAAATGTGGTATCATTGGAAAGCTTTACGTACACACACACACACAAAGACTAAAATATAGAGCTCTTGGCTCTATTTGAAACCCATTAGTCAGTGCGAATGGCGGAGCTTGTCTGCTAATACGAGAGAAGTATATACTACTTCTCGTTGGCAAGTGGTCGTGCGTTATCCTATTGTGAGGACATTTGTGTGCATCATTTTCGGAATATTTTGAAGGGAATAAAAAAGCACACAGCCCCTTCTTGCATCTGAAAGCCAGGGCGGAGGCGGGGCAAATAGAGCCAACCTGGCCGGGAGAAGAAAGGTATCAAAATAAAAATAAAAAATAGAATTAAGTTTAGTGTTAGGTTTGATTAAACTTATTTTTGAGTGTGTCTGCATCGTAATCCAAGTTCATTTCAACTTGTTTGTTATGTTACGAGCGCGTTGCCGTGCAAAAAGTCCCCCCCGGTCCCTCTCTCTCTCTCTACCCTCCGCGACATCTAATTTTAGTTCTATTAAACACATTTTTGTATACTATTAAAGCACTGGTTATTTGATACTTTGTTAATAGATGGCGAATTAGAACAAATAAAACATTTTTCCAATCCAATATCCTGTTTTGGGTGTTTTTTCAGAGGGTTGGAACGAATTAATTAGTTTTTAGTTCATTTCAATGGGAAACGTTGGTTTGAGTTACGAGAAAATCGACATACGAGTTGGTCCCGGAACGCATTAAGCTCGTATCTCGAGGTACCACTGTATATATATTGAGCATGTTTGTTGCCTCTATTCTTGCCTTTCAAGATGGCATGTGTTTTTGTTTAGTATTTTATAAGCTAAAATTCCCCCAAAAGTGCAAGGGCCTTAGAGCCTGAAAAATACGGTAATTGCTTGGGACAAATTTGAACAAAAGTACTAAAGGGATTCCACTGTGCTTTTATAGGCCTGGTGGGAATACTCACAGCGACATTGTACTCCCAGTTCATCCTCCAGAAGTCCACCACGGTGTTGGGTAGAGGGCCCTGAGTTGCTATGTAGGCCTCTGGGCCATCCATGCCCTGGAAAAGCAAGCATAATTCAAATTACAATAATATTAAAAGATTAGACAACAAAAAAGCAGGAGTTTTCTCTTCATACCTTAATGAAATTGGCATTGATGTAATCTGTATCCTGATTGGTTGTTTTTAATGTCAGCTTCACCCGAGTGTGATCAACTAGGGTAAATAAGAAAAGAAAAGAAATAAAAAAACGGAGACGTTATTAAAGAGTATGTATGCCCAAGAAAAATAAATTACAGTGGTACCTCGACATACGAGTCCCCCGACATACGAGCAATTTTAGATAAGAGTAAAATTTCGGGCAAATATTTATCTTGAGATACAAGACAAATTTTGATATACGAGCAGACAGCGGACGCCAGATGCTGCTCATAACAACATCATGGCCACTGTCTCTCTCACCACAACTCCCTCGTGTAATGTCTCTGCGAGCACTGGGCGGAGCGTTGTATTTTTTGTTTTGTTTTTTCCCGTTAGTCAGTGCGAATGGCGTATATACTACTTCTCGTTGGCAAGTGGTCGTGCGTTATCCTATTGTGAGGACATTTGTGCGCATCATTTTGGGAATATTTTGAAGGGAATACAAACTCAACCCTTGATAGGTTGCATCTGAAAGTCAGTGTGGAGGCGGGGCAAAAAGAGCAGAAGAAAGGTATCAAAATGTCAAACATAATTAGAATTAAGTTTAGTGTTAGGTTCGATTAAACTTATTTTTGAGTGTGCCTGCATCGTAATCCAAGTTCATCTCAATTTGTTTATGTTATGTTACGAGCGTGTTGCCGTGCAAAAAGACCCCCCGCTCTGTCCGTGCCCCCTTTTGAAATCCGTATAATTTTAGTACTATTAAACACATTTTAGTAATATTAAACCACTAGTTATGTGTTACTTTGTTAATAGATGGCGAATTAGAACAAATAAATAAAAAATTCCAATCCAATATCCTGTTTTTGGTGTTTTTTTCAGAGGGTTGGAACGAATGAATTAGTTTTTAGTTCATTTCTATGGGAAACGTTCATTTGAGTTACGAGAAAATCGACATACGACCTCAGTCCCGGAACACATTAGCTCGTATCTCGAGGTACCACTGTATTTTTTTATGCACCGTTTGTTTGCGCTGTGACTTATTACATCTTTGTTTTGCTGTATGGGAACATCTAGCGAGCCATTCCACATGGTTGATTTAAGAAATATCCGCTGCAGAATGTATGCTGAAGGAATTTGGACAGTCCAAAAATGATCACTGACACTAGTTGCCATTAGGTTTTAAATCCATTCCAGAGAAAAAAATTTGAACCAAATATTTTTCTTTGGGTTGGGTTCAAAGCAGTGCGACAAAAACCAGTATTTTTCCCACAGGCGTTTTAACACCAGCGGCACACGGTTAGTTCCCATGGCGGCAATCCAAAGCACCAAAAATAGGAGTCGCCCTAACGTGGGTGCGTTCCATTGTAACGCTCCCGATCGGTGTCTTACACGGAAGAATGTCCTTGTATCGGTTCTTCTTGACGTTTTCCTCTCGTTCACCAATGTTGGTGGGGTAGATCTTCTCCGTGCGGTATTTTGTGGATAGCCGCCGCAGCCGCTGCAAATAAACAATACCAAAATAGACTCAAATAGTTTGCATTTTAGTTGACAGTGAAGAAGAAATATTTGAGGAGGAACGCAATATAACGGCCCCTCTCACGCCCCCTCACTTCCTTTTTGGAAGAGTCTGAGAAAGTCGTTGGCCGTTTGACTTTGTCTCCGGGAGCGTTAGGTGCTTTTATTTTGAAATATTTGGACTTGCACTTGGATTCTAAGTCAAGGTGAAAAAAATGGTGGAACTAATACAGTGGTACCTCGACATTCGAGTAGCCCGACATACGAGCAATTTGAGATACGAGTCAAATTTCGGGCAAATATTTCTCTTGAGATACGAGACCATTTTTGATATACGAGCAGACAGCGGACGCGAGAGGCTGCTCATAAGAACATCATGGACACGGTTTTCTGGTTGCAACTCCCTCTTTGTAATGTCTCTGTGAGCACTGGGCGGAGCGTTGCATTTATTCAGTGTTTTTTTTCCCCGTTAGTCATTGCGAATGGCAAGGCGATCACTAATACGAGTTATAGACTACTTCTCGTTGGCCAGTGGTCTTGCGTTATCCTATTGTGAGGACATTTGTGTCCATAATTTTCTGAATATTTTGAAGGGAATACAAAAGCAAACAACCCATTGATTGGTTGCATCTGAAAGTCAGGGTGGAGGCGGGGCCAATAGAGCCAACTCGGGAGAAGAGAGGTTTAAAAATGTAAAACAAAATTAAATTTAAGTTTAGTGTAAGGTTAGATGAAACTTATTTTTGAGTCTGTCTGCATCGTAATCCTAGTTCATTTAAATTTGTTTATGTTATGTTACGAGCGCGTTGCCATGTAAAAAGTCCCCCCTCTCTCTACCCTCTGCGAAATCCGTTTAATTTTAGTTCTATTAAACACATTTTAGTATACTATTAAACCACTAGTTATTTGATACTTTGTTAATAGATGGCGAATTAGAACAAATAAAACATTTTTTCCAATCCAATATCCTGTTTTGGTGTTTTTTCAGAGGGTTGGAACCAATTAATTTCTTTTTAGTTCATTTCAATGGGAAACGTTTGTTTGAGTTACGAGGAAATCGACATACGAGCTCAGCCCCGGAACGAATTAAGCTCGTATCTCGAGGTACCACTGTAGTGCCGAAAAGACAGTTAGTTTAGCAAGCGTTCCAACGTTATTTATCCCTTGTGACAAACCGCACAAAGTCCTGGAAATCAGTCATACAGTAGGATTCAAACTCCACACAAACAAGTGAACAGAGACCCTGCTTGTAATTACTCTTACTTCCTGTTACATAAAGCTCACATGCACATGTACAAATAATGCCGGAAGCCTGGAGGGCGGAAAAGGGAAAATTAAGCAGGCCGGGAGTGGTGGAATGGTCACACAAGAGGAGAAAGGATAAACAAGGAGATAAGAAGAAGAAGAAGAAGAAGAAGAAGAAGAAGAAGAAGAAGGGATGCACTTAGTAACAAAGCTAATGGCCTTTTTTTACTTGTATTCTCGGCTTGTGCGTTCATTCACACACTCGACTGAATGGGAACTAAAAAAAGAATAAATAAGAGCTTCCTAAATGACAACGTGGTTCCCCTCCCAGCAGCCAATCGTAGAGCGGCAGCCCACAATAACGGAAGGCATCCTGTGCATGCTCCGTGTCCACTAGCGTATACACCAGCAAATGCAGGGCGTATCCCGCCTCCGCAGACCCCCGTCAGGGTGAGTCACCACATTTGCAGACACATTACTTGGGTCTAAAATAACTTGCGGATGCCGGGGACGTTAGTGGTCGTAGCGCTGTTAGCAAAAGAGCAAAAGGAGAAAGAAACAGAGATCAGGGTTGCTATAACTCGGCTAACAGATGTGAAAATCATCCAAATGTATGAGGTCAATACAGTGGTACCTCGACATATGAGCAATTTGAGATACGAGTAAAATTTGGAGCAAATCATTATCTCGAGATACGAGACAAATTTCGAGATACGAGAAAGCCAGGTGGCCAAAACATGAGAGGCTGTTTATGATTTTAGCGCACTGTCTTTTTTTGCCCCATCTCTTTCGTGTATAACAGATATCTACGAGCACTGGGCGGAGCGTTGCATTTTTTCAGTGTTTTTTCCCCCGTTAATCATTCCGAATAGCGAGGCGACCGTTAATACGAGAGTTATATATACTACTCGTTGGCAAGTGGTCGTGCGTTATCCTATTGTGAGGACATTTGTGTGCATCATTTTGGGAATATTTTGAAGGGAAGACAAAAGCAAACAACCCTCGATAGGTTGCATCTGAAATTTTAGTACTATTAAACACATTTGAGTAATATTAAACCACTAGTTATATGTTACTTTGTTAATAGATGGTGAATTAGAAGAAATCAAACATTTTTTCCAATCCAATATCCTGTTTTTGGTGTTTTTTCAGAGGGTTGGAACCAATTAATGTGTTTTTAGTTCATTTCAATGGGAAACGTTCGTTCGAGTTATGAGAAAATCGACATACGAGCTCAGTCCCGGAACGAATTAAGCTTGTATCTCAAGGTACCACTGTACTACACTTTTGATTCACATTAGCTAGCTAGCTCATGCTCGTAAACCTGATCTAATTTACCGGCAACTTCCCAATGCACTTTCCTGAATCTTCCTTATGTCTTAAAATCATTCTAAGACTGGTTGGCTCAAATATCCATTCACGTATGAATGACAACCAACCCCGTTCTCCCCAACGCGTCGAATGAAGAGAAAGCTAACGAGATCAAGAGATGCCGCAGAGCTAACCTACTTTCTGTCTCCTGGCTGAATAAGCATCGGCGTGCTCGCCTGGCACGCTGAATAATTCACACACACAAACACACACACACATGCACACGCACAAAACACAGCCGCTATTTCTTTCAGTTCAATCCTAAGCACTGATTGGCAGAGCATGTGTGTGGGGGGAGAGTTTTTTTTTGTATTTGGGTGGTCAGGAAATAGAGGGTGTCAAGATGAACGGTCTGATTCTCACCTTTCACGCTGACACGTTAGTTAAATGGGTCACTAGTTAAAATGCTCGACGGAAGAACAACACATTCAAGCAAGGACGCACCGTTAGAGCAGTGAAAGCCTTTCTATCCGAGTTGGAACGTAAATTTGGACAATGTATTGCTAATATAGGTCAGTGGAGCACTGCTTCAGACATGGAAGGGGGTACACACAGTGGCGAGGGGCGAGCGCAATCTGCTTCCATTTAATTAACCACTGGGGTTTGCTTTCCTTTCTCTCCAGTCACTTTTCATGGCTTTAGAGCACATGTGTCAAAGTGACGGCCCGGGGGCCAAATCTGGCCTGCAGCATAATTTTGTGTGGCCCGGGAAAGTCAATCATGAGTGCCGACTTTCTGTTTTAGGATCAAATTAAAATGAAGAGTATAGATGTATATTAAATTTTCTGATTTCATCCCTTTTAAATCAATAATTGTAATTTTTTAACCATTTTTTTCTGTGTTTTTAGTTCAAAAATCATTTTGTAAAATCTAAAAATATATATAAAAAAGCTAAAATAAACATTGTTTTAGATCTATAAAAAACTGAATATTCAGGGCTTTTAATCTAGTTCTTTAAATCCATTTATAAAAAATCTAAATATTATATCTAAAATGGTCCGGCCCACTTGAAATCGAGTTGACGTTAACGCGGCCCGTGAAGCAACCCGAGTCTGACACCCTTACCATACATCACAGGTGTCAAAGTGGCGACCCGGGGGCCAAATCTGGCCCGCCACATCATTTTGTGTGGCCCGGGAAAGTAAATCATGAGTGCTGACTTTCTGTTTTAGGATCAAATTAAAATGATGAGTATCCTGTTAGCCCATTAGCTCCCGTTGGCGGAGCGATCGCTAATACGAGACTACTTCTCGTTGGCAAGTGGTCATACGTTATCCTATTGTGAGGACATTTGTGTGTATCATTTTTGGAATATTTTGAAGGGAATACAAACTCAAACAACCCTTGATATTGACTGAAAGAACCAACAGAGAAGAAAGGCATCAAACTTTAATACAAAATTAGAATTAAGTTTTTATATCTATAATTTATATTTGAGTGTGTCTGCATCGTAATCCAAGTTCATTTAAATTTGTTTATGTTACGAGCGAGTTGCCTGCAAAAAGTACCACTGTGCTACGATCACCGACACGTTTTTGTGTACTAATAGAAATTGCAGACTTCTCAGTCCTACTTTGTTACAGTATTGTTCGCCCTGCAACAGGAAGCAGATGTGGACCAAGCGCACATAATCCTAATCATCCAGGACGGGAGCTGCTTGTGTGTTGGTCGTGCGCGCATCACTTCAATCGCTCGGATATTCACAGGCCATAAAGTGTCAACTTGCTAACCTTGTACTCGTAAGCTCCGCTCTTTAACCGAGCATCTGTCATTCCCGTGACGTAGCGTTCGATATACAAGCGGATGCCGACTTTGTGGTCCGGGTCAATTAACTTCTTGTACCTTTCATCATGTAAATTTGACAAGGGAAATATATCTATACCTTGGATTCTCCTGTGCGAGGAAAGCTAGCTACAGTAAGCCCTTTTTGCATGGCAACACGCTCGTAACATAACATAAACAAATTGAAATGAACTTGGATTACGATGCAGACACGCTCAAAAATAAGTTTAATCGAACCTAACACTAAACTTAATTCTAATTTTGTTTGACATTTTGATACCTTTCTTCTACCGGGTTGGCTTTTTGCCCCACCTCCACCCTGACTTTTACTATCGATGGGCTGTTTGCTTTTGTATTCCCTTCAAAATATTCCCTAAATGATGCACACAGATGTCCTCACAATAGGATAATGCACCACTTGCCAACAAGAAGTAGTATATACGCTATTCACACTGACTAACGGGGAAAAAAACACTGAAAAAATGCAAAAAAATATTAAAAAATTGGCAGCACATTGTAGTACGTACTTGTATTTAGAAATATGTCCAGCGGGGGGCAGTACATGCCCTTATTATTCCTAAATGAATGTTATCAGTAACGGGCCGAGGTTGAAAAACATGTACACACGATCCGGGGGCGGGGCAAGGGCGCGAATCCCGTTTCGGCGAAACATCCGTTCGGCGAACTGTCCGTCCGCCAAACGTCTTTCGGCGAATCATCCGGTCACGCCTAGTGTGAACTACAAAAAAGTGTAATTCCAATTTCAGACATAAAAAGATTATTGATTTAACCTTCCCCTTACGTTTTATTCATTCTACCAATTGAATGCTTATAAACTCATTTGCAGTTTAGGATTCGACGCCGTTAGGGAAACCATTGCACAAATTACATGCATATAGGAGAAGCACTTTGGATTTAATGTTTCCCTTTAGGCAACTCAGATAAAGCTCAAACTGCTTAGGCTTCATCTTTTTCTTGGATTTTTTTTTTGTCGTTGCGATGACGGTAATGGGCTACTCGACGTCTGCTTCGGGCTCTGTTCGTGTCATGAGTCACTGATGTACTAGTGGCAACCGCACATTGCCAGTAGTTTTGGGTAGTCACTTTCTGGATTAAAAAAGCCCTTCCTGTGTGAATATTTCAAGTTCTTCCACAGCATTTGGCCCAAGCATATAATCTGACTCATTGGCCGTAATTATGTGTATGAAAGGGTCTAAATATAAGCAACAATAGGCAGTTGAATTGGCTGTTAATGTCCCAGAGAATAGACGTCCAAGTCTGAAAAACTGGTGCAACCTGCTTAAGTACCGTATTTTCACGACTATATGGCGCATCGTATTTTTAGCCGCAGTGTTAGTAACAAGTACTATTTCTGTATTTTAAACACACAAAGGACGCACCATTTTTAGACGCATATATATATTATATATGAATATCTAACCGCAATAGTGCTGGCTACCGGAAGCAGCGCCAGACTCTATTTCCGGTTTCCGGTGCGCAGTGACTGCTGGGATATATAGTTCTTGCACGCTACACCCACACGCTAAAAACACGTTTTTAAAAAGGCAACAGAAGCAAAACTGACTTCGGTTGTACTTTATTTAGCCATTTTACAACTTACTCACGTCATCATCACCCACAAATCCATCAAAGTCCTCATTTTCTGTGTCCGAATTGAACAATTGTCCAAATGAGTCATCGAAAACGCTGAGTTTTATACGTTCGTCCAGGCGGCCACAATCCATTCGCAAATAGTAGCTAGCTAGTAGCTAGCGTAACTAGCCCGGCGCTGCCTGCCACCCTTCGTAAAGCTGTGTTGATGTCGATCGCCAGGCCACAATCCTTTCGCAAATAGTAACTAGCTAGAAGCTAGCGTAACAAGCCTTCCACCCTGCGTCAAGCTGTGCTGATGTCGATGTATACAGGCCACAATCCATTGGGTGTATTGACAAAAGAACTACATATCCCAGCAGTCACTGCGCAGTACTTTTTCTACGGGGGAAATAGTAGAGTCGGGGGCTGCTTGCCGTAGTTGTGAGAGCTGTAGAGGATGGTGTACCCTATCGACTGATTTATTTTATTTTATCGTGATAACAATTTTAGTATTGGTCCATATATAAAGCGCACTGGATTATAAGGTGCCCTGTCTATTTTGGAGAAAATTTAAGACTTTTATGTGCGCCTTATAGTCGTGAAAATACGGTACTTGGTTTTCACTGGGCCGGCAGCCTAACTTAAGTTTTCTCGTCGACGGGCGACTGTCGGATGAATAATTAAAGAAGAACAGTGTACGATGTTGCCAGATGTGTGTAAAGTCAGCCAGAGGCCTCGAGTTAATGAATATTTAGCATGGGATCTTCGATTGAAGCATTTCTTAATACATGACTGGCTAATTTGAATGTTAGGACAATGAGAGATTTGTGGTTTGGTTGACAATTGATGTTGAACTATGCTAAAGCTAACTTGAGCTAACTGGTGTTTTGTCTATTCTATATAGGCAGGTCATGTTATGAAATAGGCCCAAGAAAGAATGTTGCAAGCTCTAGCAAGCAAGCAAGTTGACAAAAGGGTGTGTGATGTGCAAGTTGCCCACGCCGCCATCCCAATCGCTAAGTTGTAAGTCACTTGGCAGTATGACGCAAAATATCAACTCACAAATATGAACCTGAGACGAGAGATTTTGAAATCATGACCTCACCTAAGGTGTGACAGTCTGGCAAACGATGAGTTGACTTAAACCGCAAAGGGTTTTTCATCGGCTCTTTCCGTTTTAAATATCTAAAGTGTTCATTTCACCAAGTTAATGTGTTGCCAATGTAAAAACATCATTTTTTAATGAACTTTGCTTCGTTTGTCGACATCAATAAGAGCCAGCGAGTTACTTTTAGATATAATATTGAGATTTTTGTTTTTTAAAATCAGATTAAAGAACTGGATGAAAATCCCTAAATATTCAGTTTTCTGTATAGATCTAAAATAATGTTTATGTGAGATTTTTGATTCTTATTAAGGGAAAGGGTCTTTTAAATCATTGTTTTTCATTTCAAAAGGAAACAAAATATTTGTGTTATGTTCAATTTCAAAGTGGAAAAGTGGAAATATTTGTATAGATGTATTTGAAGATTTTACAAAATGCCTTTTGAACTAAAAACACAAGAAATTGATTAAAAATTCCCATTATTGATTTAAAAAGGGGAAGAAATAGTAAATATAATATACATCTAGAACAAGGGTGTCAGACTCGGGTTGGTTCGCGGGCCGCGTTAATGTGAACTCGATTTTATGTGGGCCGGACCATTTTAGATATAATATTTAGATTTTTTTTATATATGGATTAAAAGAACTGGATTAAAATCCCTGAATATTCCGTTTTTATAGATCTAAAACAATGTTTATCTTAGCTTTTTAAATATATTTTTTGATTTTACAAAATGATTTTTGAACTAAAAACACAGAAAAAATGATTAAAAAATTACATTTATTGATTTTAAAGGGGAAAATCAGGAAATTTAATATACATATATACTCTTCATTTTAATTTGACCCTAAAACAGAAAGTCGGCACTCAGGTTTGACTTTCTCAGGCCGCTCAGAACGACACAGCGGGACAGATTTGGCCCCACGGGCCGCAGCTTTGACACCCGTGGTCTAGGCCAATAGCAGGAAGTAAAAGAGCCCCATAACAAATGTAGTAACAATAAGGCTCTTACAATGTAATAAGCATTAAGGAACGGTAATGGTTTTTAAAAAAAGATGGGTTGCTTATTTTTAAAAGGCAGCGGAGCCTCCGGCGTGTCTGCGGCTGGGAGACAAAGCTAGGCCACCGTCTAAAGCCTGGAAATGGGAAGGAAGGAGGGGAGGGGAGGGAGGCAGAGGACACCGCCTCCTGCGGGACAAATCGGACCGGGACACGGGGACGCGACGCGATGTAATTCGAGTGAAGACGGACGGAGAAACAAGGCAGATAGATAAATAGATAGATGTTGAAAATGGGAGTTTAGTAGCTGATTTTGCACCCACCATAAAGTCGCTGCCGAAGTTGTCCTCTCCCCTGTCGTCGTCACCCTCGGTCATGGCTTTCACGTCCTGAATAAACTTTCGCAGGATGCCGGCTTGGTCCATCATGCTGGTGTCCGATTCCTGTCAAGATGTGCCACAACCTCTTTTTAAAAAAAGCAGAAGAGGCTGGGGGGAAAAAAGCAACCCCAAAAAAGACAAAAGAAAGCGCGGGGGTTGGGGGAATAAATAAAAAAATAAATAGGATTCACGGATCCTCCCAAGAAGTCATCGTCGGTCGGTTTACAAGGTTTCCTTTGGCGTGTTTACGAAAAAATATTTAGCTCCCCATGTTGCTTCTTCTGCTTTCATTTTGCTTCTTTTTACAATGCTTTACGGTCGTCCGGAGAAAACTAGAGCTGCGGTCCGGGGTAAAAAAAAAAAAAAAGGACCAAAAAGGAAGTTTCGTAGCGCAAGATTACACACGGTATGAAAAGTCGGTTGTGTGAGAAATGAAAAATTCAAGCAATAATACTTTTTAAAAAATTAAAGAGAGAGAAACCCGGTCTAGTAAGTCTATCTACCCCTCCCTGTCTAGCTCGATTTCCACATTACTCGCTACTGGGGCACATCCGGACTAGGCGAACCCAACGCGGAAGAGGACATACCTCTTCTCAAGAAGCCCGCTGCTGATTGGCGGCGGAGAATCAACGTTCAAATGTCATTGGCGGAAAACAATGTCACTCCACAAAAGGGGCGACTGTGAATGGCTAGAATTTCCGTCTATCCATTCGACGCGGTCTAATATGTCATGAATTTGGAATAGTCGTACATATTACCACACAGGTTTTCCAGAAACGTGTCTATACGTACATTTTGGCAGAACAGAATAAAATAAAATTAAAAAAAAAAGAAAGAAAAAAATATAAATCATTTTGAATGTGTCGAGTGAGGTTAAACAGAAACCACTTTGTTAATGACTTTTAACAGATGCTGCAACAGGTAAACAACAATAGACAAGGGAGCAGGTTAATCCCAACTCTCCACAATCTAAAATCAGAAACAAAGGCTCAGATAATCCAGTCAGGAAGCCATTACCAGTCTTTTAATCTCCACCACTAACAATGTAGGGATGTGTGGCTAGATATTACGTGAAGGCCGGAAATAAAACGCAGATTAATGGGTCAGATGGCTCCTGGGCAATAGAACAACTGCACAAATAACATGAATCCAATACAATACACTCACACAAAGTCAGAGGGAGGTTCTCTATTGCCTAATACATTGAATATGAACATGACCTTTATCCACTGAAAAACACGAATAGTATAGTAGTTTTCTTGTGTTGTCACTTTGGGACACTCACTCATTTTTCAGTGTTTTTTTTTTCCCCGTTAGTCATTGCGAATGGCGAGGCGATCACTAATACAAGAGTTATATATGTACTACTCGTTGGCAAGTGGTTGTGCGTTATCCTATTGTGAGGACATTTGTGTGCATCATCGAGCCTCTGTCGGTCTTTCTCTCCCCCCCCTTCGAAATCCGTATAATTTTAGTACTATTAAATACATTTTAGTAATATAAAACCACTAGTTATGTGTTACTTTGTTAATAGATGGCAAATTAGAACAAATCAAACATATTTTTAGAATCCAATATCCTGTTTTTGGTGTTTTTTTCAGAGGGTTAGAACAAATTAATTAGTTTTTAGTTCATTTCTATGGGAAATGTTCGTTTGAGTGACGAGAAAATCGACATACGAGCTCAGTCCCGGAATGAAGTTTAGTGTAAGGTTAGATTAAACTTATTTTTGAGTGTCTGCATCGTAATCCTAGTCCATTTAAATTTGTTTATGTTATGAGTGCGTTGCCATGTAAAAAGTCCCCCCCCTTCTCTCTACCCTCCGCGGAATCCGTCTAATTTTAGTTCTATTAAACACATTTTAGTATACTATTAAACCACTAGTTATTTGATACTTTGTTAATAGATGGCGAATTAGAACAAATAAAACATTTTTTCCAATCCAATATCCTGTTTTTGGTGTTTTTTTCAGAGGGTTGGAACAAATGAATTAGTTTTTAGTTCATTTCTATGGAAACGTTCGTTAGAGTTACGAGAAAATCGACATACGAGCTCAATCCCGTAACGAATTAAGCTCATATCTCGAAGTACTACTAAATTATTAAGCGGCCTTCTGAATTCGATGCTAACTTTGACCTCAGTCCTGTGGTGGGGCCCCACGACAGTTAGCTATGACAACATCCTGCTGACATGGCTCCCAAATCATCCCTTCTTTACTTTCTCCCTCCATCGTCTTTCCGCCTCTCTCTTTCTCTCGCTCTCTTTCTCTCTGGAATGTGGTGTTCAGAAGCAGCTGAGAGGAGGAATGTTGCCGTTACAAGCCCATGCACAACCCCAAGGGGTAGTAGGTGGGAGGAGCCACCTCACGCACACACACTAACGTCCACAAGCAAAGTGGAGGTCTCTGTGAACATGACAACCTTTTTTGTATTGACGTTCTGTTGTCAATCTATTCATAAGCCTAGTAAAGTGGGCATATAAATGTGACATAATGTCCTCTCATTTTAATATGAGGAGTCCTAAAAATCTTTAAAAATCAACCGTTGTGATCTTTTTTGCAAGATGAATGAATTGGGCCCACATACATTTTTTAACGGGTCATACAAAACAGTGGCGGTCCGTGCATTTTCTCGTAGCACCTTCAACGAATCAATCCAACCCTCAGAAACTATTTTATGGCTATAAAACCTCTACTGCAGCTACAGCTGCGACACATTAAAAAAAACTATATATCAATGCACAAAAATGGGGTAAAATCCACTTCCTAGCAGCATTTAATGATTTAATAGTGGAGCTTTTCAGATATCACAACAGGGGGGTGATTTCCCCCGGAAAAGGCAGCGATGGACGTCAATGGCGAAACGGCAAAAATTGCACTAAAATGGGGTAAAATCCACTTCCTAGCAGCATTACGTGAATAAATACAAACACTGGAGCTTTTCAGATATCAGAACCGGGCCCACAATTGCAATATTATTTAGGAATATAGCCATATTTTACTCAGCAACAATCCTTTTAACTGTACAAAATATCCATCCTCCTTTCTTTCTTCTTTTCTATCGCCATCGAAGCTAATGCTGAAAGTCGAGCCTATCCTGTCGTATTTCTGGCATAGTCCGTCTTGAAAATGGATTTAATTCAACACAACAATATATTTGCTTGTGCAGCTCGCTCCAGATACAGTTTGGTAGCTCTGGCTAATCACTAGCCAATCATAGTTGGTGAAAGCGATGACGTATCCCTACGCCTGCGAGAAGGCATTGTGGTGTTGCCAACTCAAAATCTGATTGGTTAAAGCAACAGTCTTATCGACGCTTGTTTAAGGCAGCACAGCCTGCAGAACTGATTGTGAAGGCCTTGAGGCCGATTTCTGACCCTGGCAACAAATAATGGCTGAAATATGATTGGTTAAATGCTTCAATATGGAAACGCACATCTGGAAGCAGTGCAACTAGGGGGAAAAGCAATGAAAGGAAGCTAACAGACAATTTGGAATTATTTAATAAGTATTGATGGACAAAATATAATATATGATTCAGATATTTCTTAGGTCAGGAGAGAAGGCCTTGAAGGCCCTGGCGGCCCGCCACTGATACAAAATAATGTTGAGGCTAGTTTTGCCATTGGGCTTTTTGGTTTGACACCTGTGCAAATCTTTCACAAATTATAATGAATTATAATAAACACAACAGATACATCAAGCCTTTGAAAATGAAAGTTTAAAAGTTTGGAACATTTATGTACTGAGAAATGTTGTTTCTATAAGTTGTCACGAAAATGCCCCATGCCGGTGTCTGTGCGCTCTCTTGTGGATAAAACGCGAAAGTGCATGTCCTCCCTTTGCTGAATTTAAGACGTTTTAATGGCTATTATCGTTGTATTGTTTCTCTGAATTGAACACAAAACATCGCAGAACGTTTTTATTGAAATTGAGATTGTCCAGAAATGGCTAGAGATTATAGTAATCCCGCAAATATCAGCAACAAGAAGACAAAGGACTTGGACTAAAAAAAACCATTGACCTGTTTTTCACTATTTTCATTGAGTACAGTATTTAAAGTATAGTTAAAAAATTTAAATAATAATATATGCATTATATTTAGATGTGAATACATCTGTTGACATGCTTATAGCTGTAATATGTAATAAATAAACACTTTTTGATCATTGTACTTGTGTACAGGCACGAAAACATTGTTTTTGGTTTGTCGCCACCATGTCTGGTATACATTAACCGTGATATTCGAGGGATTACTGTAAATTTGGAATATTTTATCAACCTTTTGTGACTACACCACATTGTTTTGATTGCTCTCGCGATGTAATATACTTAAAAAGCATGATTTGATTGTGATAAAAGTACGCTAATAGCACGTCATATTTACTCTGTAGTGGCGGGCCTGGAGAATCACAATTAAAAATTGAGGAAACGTTTCTTTCAAATCTTTATTGCACAATTTTAAGACTATTGTTTGTCTTTGCAGGCTTAATTTGAGCAAAAACGTCAAAAAAAATAATATTTCATATGTAAATATAGTAAGTAATGTGTCAAAGTGATGGCCCGGGGGCCAAATCTGGCCCGCCGCATCATTTTGTGTTGCCCGGGAAAGTAAATGATGAGTGCCGACTTTCTGTTTTAGGATCAAATTAAAATTAAGAGTATAGATGTATATTCAATTTCCTGATTTTCCCCCTTTTAAATCAATAGTTGTAATTTTTTAATCCATTTTTCTGTGTTTTTAGTTCAAAAATCATTTTGTAAAATCTAAAAATATATTTTTTTAAAAGCTAAAATAAACATTGTTTTAGATCTATAAAAAACTGAATATTCAGGGTTTTAAATCTAGTTCTTTTAATCCATTTATTTAAAAAAATCTAAATATTATATCTAAAATAGTCCGGCCCACGTGAAATCAAGGTGACGACATTAAAGCGGCCCGCGAACCAACCCGAGTCTGACACCCTTGTAGTAAGTCATCTGAATCGGAATGGCAATCCCAATCTCTCCACTAGAAGGCAGCATCTGTCCATACTGGGAAAACAAGCATGTTTTACAATTTCCCAAGATAAAGTCGAGCTTTTTTCCAGTGTGCAGGTCCTCCCCTAATGGGTTTCTTCGTCCAGCCCCCCCCTAATGGGGTCCTTGGTGGGTGCTGATCAGATCAAAGCATATTTTCCTAACCCCGGTCACCCCGCTTCCGCTCAGTGATGTCAGCTGTTTTGACTTGGCAGGCCCGCCGAGATACAGGAGCAGACCGGTCAAGACCTGCCCAAAGTGCAATGGAATCCAAACCCCCTTTATTCCCCCTGTCCTTTCCATTTCATCCCAATTTTGTAGAGGAGGTTCTGGTTCTCAAACAGTTTTCCAGCTACTGCGCAGGTCATCCCCTTGGACACCTGAGATGTTGTTCCAGTTCAGGAATGTCTTAACAAGAGCCTTCTGGGATTCCCCGGGTGTAGGAATCTCAGAATCTGCCTCTTTTTGTGCAAATGTAGGGGAGACAGACATCTGGTCCCAAGCTGTCGCAACAGGTAACCTAATTCATACTGTATGTGCATTCCCTTGACGATGATGGCCTTGTTTGAAGACTGATCCACAAGACCGCATGATCACATAGGAAACATTTATGGGCTACAACCAACCCAAGTCTGACACCCTTGGTATAGATGTATATTAAATTTCCTAATTTTCTCCCTATTAAATCAATAATTGTCATTTTAAATCCATTTTTTTCTGTGTTTTTAGTTCAAAAATCATTTTGTAAAATCTAAAAATATATTTTTAAAAAAAGCTAAAAAACATTGTTTTAGATCTATAAAAAATGAATATTCAGGGCTTTTAATCCAGTTTGTTAAATCAATTTATTAAAAAAAATATCTAAATATTATATCTAAAATGGCCCGGCCCACGTGAAACCAACCCGAGTCTGACACCCTTGGTTTAAACCGTCCTGCCGCCTCCCCCATCGCATCGGCCTCCGCTTTCGGTTAAATCCATCGGAATCCACCTCCTGCGCATTCGCCGACAGAGACGGACGGGGGAGCTTTTCTCACAGACTTTCCGGTAAATCTCATCTGGGGAGCACATGCTTCGCAGGGGTGATGTTAAGGACAGCGATTGGACGGGTTGTTTCTGAGGAAACCCAGAACCATGCTGGGAAACCAAGGAAGGTTTCTTTTTATTTTTTCCAAAAACTTGAAGCGACCGGAACACTTATCCTTCTCGCTGGCATAGGGAGTGATTCTCCTAAGTTTCCCATGGGTGTCCTTCAACAACAATCCTCTTTGTTCTGATCCAGGGCGAGTAGGAGAGAGCGCTAATCACAGGGGGTGTGCTGCACCGAGGCTAAACGGCGCGCCAGATGTGGCAAAGTGCGGGGTTTTTCAGGTTTTTTTCTCCGTCGTGGGGCCTATGTTGCTTCTGATGTTTGGACGCTCCATCAATTTGCTGCCCTGTGATGCGGCCAAGCTCAGTTTCGTGGCTGAAGTCATGTGCGACTTGATTTTTCAGCCCTCAAGTCACTTGGCTGCCTTTGACGGTGACAGATGTCCAGTCTTTTTGCAGTAGGGTGATCCATCTATCGCTCATTTTAACATATCTTAGGGACTAGCACAGGAGTAGACTCTCTAAAATCTGGAAGTTAATGCATTCTATGATACATGGCTACCATCCCAATTGAATTCTACCATTTTTAAACATGTTACAAATACTATTTTTACTGACTAAATCAGGGGTGTCAGACTCAGGTTGGTTCGCGGGCCGCGTTAACGTCAACTCGTTTCATGTGGGCCGGACCATTTTAGATATAATATTTAGATATTTTTTTTATAAATGGATTAAAAGAACTGGATTAAAAGCCCTGACTATTCAGTTTTTTATAGATCTAAAACTGTTTATTTTAGCTTTTTTATATATATTTTTAGATTTTATAAAATGATTTGTGAAATAAAAACAGAAAAAATGGATTAAAAATTACAATTATTGATTTAAAAGGGGGAAAATCAGGAAATTTAATATACATCTATACTCTTCATTTTAATTTGATCCTAAAACAGAAAGTCAGCACTCATGATTGACTTTCCCGGGCCACACAAAATGATGCGGCGGGCCAGATTTGGCCCCCGAGCCGCCACTTTGACACATGTTGGACTAAATGATTTGGCATTTTTGAATTTTTTACTCATATTTAACCACAATGAATGTTAATGGTTGTCAATTGGTGAACATGGTTATTTGATGTCGATGCTGTCAAGACGTGTTTTTTAAACTTTTAATTGTCTTTATTTGCTGTACCTATTTTTCACACTTGATTCAGAAACTTCTTATGTCTTCATTCAAGATTTAAAAATGTGTCTGTGTTGTTTTATCTGCTATTACAACTCATTTCCAGGTTTTTTTTCCAACACTTGATTCCTATAAATCTTTTTTTCTTTTACCAAATCACTGAACTTGATTTTTGTATTCATATTCAGCCATAGTGGATTTTTAATATTAAGGATTCTGAGAAAAAGCATAATACAATTGAAAACCCTAGACTGGGGGGAAGCAGACGTGCTCATAGGTCAACATCCCATTTTTAAAGTCAACCTTGAAGGCGTCTACGAGTCGCAGCCATTTCATCCATTTGAGCTGTTAAAGTCCAGCATTCTGACCTACTTCCATCTTTTTTTGTATGAATAGGAACTATTCTGTGCCGTTTGACCCTATTTAGCACCTGGAGGAGCGAGGCCCCTTCACATCAAAAGCATTTTTGGAGCTCTCCGACAGGCTTGGCGTCAACATTCTTTTCTCCCCTAGCCGCCCTTAAAGCTGGAGTGTCAAACGTTTTTTTTGTCGCGGCCCACATCGTATTTACGGCTTCGAACAAAATTGCAATCACAATGTTGTCTAAGAGAGAGTGTGTGTGTGTGTGTGTGTGTGTTTGTGTGTGTACGTATGCGTATATATGTTTGTATATATGTGTATATATGTGAATATTTCTAGATGTATATGTTTGTGTGTATATATGTATATGTGTATATGTATGTGTGTACATATGTATATATATGTATGTGTGTATATATATGTATGTGTGTATATATATATATATATATATATATATATATATATGTATATATGTATGTGTGTATATATATATGTGTGTGTGTGTGTGTATGTATGTGTGTGAATGTGTGTATGTGTGTGTGTGTGTTTGAATGTGTGTATGTGTGTGTATGTGTGTGTCTGTGTGTGTATATGTATGTATAGGTATTTGTGAATACGTGTATATGTATGTGTATATATAGATGTGTGTATATTTGTAGATGTAAGTGTATGTATGTATGTATGTATGTATGTATGTATGTATATATATATATATATATATATATATTTATGTATGTGTGTGTATGTGTGTGAATGTGTGTGTGTGTACGTGTGTGTGTCTGTGTGTGTCTGTGTGTGTCTGTGTGTGTCTGTGTGTGTCTGTGTGTGTCTGTGTGTGTCTGTGTGTGTGTGTCTGTGTACGTGTGTACGTGTGTGTACGTGTGTACGTGTGTGTGTACGTGTGTGTGTATGTGTGTGTATGTGTGTGTATGTGTGTACGTGTGTACGTGTGTGTACGTGTGTGTATGTATGTGTGTACATGTGTGTGTACGTGTGTGTACGTGTGTGTACGTGTGTGTACGTGTGTGTACGTGTGTATGCATGTATGCATGTATGTATGTATGTATGTATATGTTGCATTATCATAATCATTTTTGCCTTGAAAAATGATTCATTACTAGTTAACTATGGAGTGCATGTGATTAACTAATAATACGTCTAAACCATCCACGGCAGCAAAAGCATAAAAACCGGGAGCCTCTACCATCTTCCTTTAAACGTCATCATCGATTCACCGTTGACTGGAGAAGCTTCTTTTCCCCCATTGGCATCACTTGAAATGCAAACGAAGCGTGTGAGCAAATGACTGCGCAGCTTGATCTGGCAGCTTTACATAACGCCGGAGCGGCGACGACGCGTTCCCGCGGCCAAAGCGACAGCCCGCTTCCGGCTTGGCCTGGCTTCTTTAGCCAATGCTGGTGAATGGCTGGGCCCGAGTGGAAGCGCCACAGCGGGAGCCCACGCAGCAACCTGCTTGCCACCCCCGCGCACACATTACATTCACAGTGATGCTCACGTGTTGCTTCACTGTCACTCTATTCAAGCCAGGCTCCGACGTATTTATAAATTGCATCCGAGCTCCACACACGCTTGACTTTTGGCCTTCCTTTCCTTGCCTACACGCGCCGCTACGTGCCAAAAAGTATTCCCAGATCACTACGAGCAGAGCGGGAATGATGTAACAACCGGCGTGGACGCAGGGTCGTCATCTTCAAACAAGTGCCAACAATACACTGGATTAGCAAAAAAAAATGGGGCCCAAAAGTCTATTCACCTACATTAAATTGAATCGAGCCATTTTTTCGCATATTTGCTAACCATTCAAAACGGACCACACATTCACCCTGAGCCATATGTGTCAAAGTGGCGGCCCGGGGGCAGTTTATTCAATTCCATTTCTATATGATTTGAACAAAGGTGAACTCTTATCTCCCAGCTTTAAGCCCTTTTCTGTCCAGCCCAACAACATAAAAGACAACAAATAATATTACGCTAGCATGGATTCAAAAGGTGTCTTTTCACATATCACTGTCAGTCTGGAACTCTCAATAAATCCAATCTGAGCATAGGCATACTAATGAGTGTGTTACTACTAAGCGACTACTGTTTTTTTTTTATTTCCACACTATTCAACACACACCCAAGAAAGAGGCGCATTTAGTGGAGAACACAGCTTTTACATCCCAGCAACGACCGGTTTTGAAAGAGACGGCAGGTGCTGCCAGATGGAGTCAAGCCCAGTCCCGCATCCCTCGGACTGACTTTCACCCAAGTCGTAATTCCTTCCAGCAATAGCTGACTCGGACTAAAAGATGTGAACTTTCACCTCCGCCTACGACAAGGAGGTTGTTACAAAACTTAAAAAAATTGGACTGTTACTCCAGTGCATCATGAGTGCCAACTTTGTGTTTTAGGATCAAATTAAAATGAAGAGTATAGATGTATATTAAATTTCCTGATTTTCCCCCTTTTACATCAATAATTGTCATTTTTTAATCCTTTTTTTTCTGTGTTTTTAGTTCAAAAATCATTTTGTAAAATCTAAAAATATATTAAAAAAAGCTAAACTAAACGTTGTTTTAGATCTATAAAAAAACTGAATATTCAGGGCTTTAATCCAGTGCTTTTAATCCATTTATTTAAAAAAATCTAAATATTATATCTAAAATGGTCCGGCCCACGTGAAATCAAGTTGAAATTAAAGCGGCCCGCGAACTAACCCGAGTCTGACAACCTTGCCTTTGTAATAATCCATTTAGCGCAGTGTTTCCCAGCCTATTTGAGCTGCGGCACACTTTTCCATAGGAAAAAACTCAATCTGAAAATCTTTTCATTTAAAATCATGTCGCCTATATTAACAATAGTCATTCTCATCAAAGTTTTATCAACAGGAATCACATAAACTTCCAAAGTTGATCCAAGATGGCGGCGCGCACGGGTGCAACGGCTCTATGCTCTCCAGTTTGGTGTCATTCGTTATTTACTAACCTCTGCGAGGCAAACTTTTTCTTACCAATTTCGTCATACGCAGCTGGGTATGATGACAATTAGGCTTTTGTCGAGTCAATGATGATGACAAAGCCTATGTCCGATTATTATTATGATTATTGAGCTCCCACCAAGAGGGAAAATGTGCTGCTTTCTGAGCCCCACATGGCTCTGACAGAATGCTACTATTTACTTACTAGCTAAGGGGGGTACTGGAAGTCACGGGGCAGGAGGCTAACTAGTAGCAGATGTAACTTTAACCCCCCACCCCACACACACTGACACAGCGCACTCACATGTGCCGATTCTAGCGCCTGAATGGCGTCCTCTCCTTCAAACCGAATCTTGAGGCACCCCCAAAATTCCTGCCATGGCCGCCAGCACATTCCCTTGCCCTTAACCCTGCCCCCCCCCCAATTTCTCCTAGTACACTCCTTTGAACAACAGCCTCAGTGTGGCCGACTGGCGTCACCTTGCCCCTCCGCCGGACACTGGTGACTCTGTTCGGCTGAAGGGGGAACCACCCCGACGGACTCGGAGATTATGGGAAAGTGGGAATGATCTCAAAGCCTTGTTGGGACAAATTTGTGTTTTGTAACACATTTGCGCACACACCTGCCCGCAGATGAAACAATGTGTGTGTTGTGGAGTATTTTTTTTCCTACACACCCACCTGGCCATATCACACGGAAAGAAACACAATAGCCTTGTTGTGTTGACACGACGGGTCGGGAGGGAAATTTGGGGATTGTGCTGTCACCACTCCACACCCATCCAGGTGGTTTGTGATTAAAAAAAAATGCAAAGAGATGAAAAATGGAATCAGTACAAACAGTCTTTAGCTCAGGTGTAATTCACTTTGAGACAGACATGTGATCATCACTGCACCATCAACTGTCCCCTACCTACTCTGTCCAGGGTCTACGAATCCCGGTGATCATCACTGCACCATCAACTGCCCCCTACCTACTCTGTCCATACACAACTCGAGTGCTGCACCGAGGACCTAATCAAGACTTATTACTACTACTTATACTACTATTATTTTGACCACTTATTTATCTATTAGTATTTACTGATTATTTATTTATCATGACTACATATTGATTATCTACGTGTTTGTTTGTTGTTGCGTCCATAGACTCAGCGAGTGGTGCGCTCTCAACAACTTGGCACTGAACGTCTCCAAAAACCATGGAACTCATCCTGGACCTCAGACGGACCTGCTGACCTCACTTGTATAATGACAATAAAAGCATTCAATTCAATTGAATCCAATTCTATCCAGTCTTTCTGAGGATTAATCTACATTGACTCGCTGCTGACATCACCTGAGCTAATAATGTCTGTCAAAGTTTTGGTTTCGGAATGGAAAACTGCTAATGAAAGAAGAAAAAAAACACTCGTGTTTTTTTAAGTACCACCTGCAAACGTGCCTCCCTGCACCTGGGTCCACTCTCTACGCTCTACTCACCGACCCCCGCCCTCCCGACCAATCCCTTCACTGAACCTGATGAGAAAAAAAAACTGAACATGTTTAGGATTCTTTCTGGAGAACCATATGTCGCAGTTGTCTCTCAGATGGAGAATCTAACAAGTGTTTAACACCCACGAAACAAGCAGAAGACAGATGGACCTAAATGGTACTCCCAGGGGTGTCTTTGACCAAAATTAACTAACGAAGACACCAAAGACACCGAAGACACCGATGGCTGGGAGGAAAAAAATGTGTCACGAAGGTTTCCAATACCCTCAAATTCAAAACAGGCAGCCCTAAAAACCGAAGACCTACGAAAAGGAGCTGATGCGTGACAACGATGGCACTTCTCCGACTGCCAGATTACAGCTTTAGCGCCCTCACATCCCATAACCCCTTGATAAAAGCGACCAAGTATGTTGCTGATGCTCATAGGTTCTTTCAGCGGAGGGAGGAAGCCCCGCCCCCGGCCTGTGCAATAACAATGGACGCCGACGTGATTAACCAAGCAAATGCCACCGGTGGCACAAAAACTCGTCTGTCAATGCACGTGGGCATTCCAGGCGTGCCTCGCTGTTTACGTGGTCCGGTGGGGGTTCAGAGGGGTTCGTGCATTTGTGTGTGTGTGTGTGAGAGAGAGAGCAAACGGCTTTTATGGATGATGCCAAGCGCCGACCCGAATGAACTCGCCAACTGAATACGTGCAGGCCTGTTGCTCTACCCAACTGTAAATGAAGGGAGCTGCACCAAGATTGACTTTTATTTTAAAGGACGGTGCCGTGAGCATAAAGCATAAAAACAGAAAGCACCGTTTGTCGACACAACGGCGCATTTGAATTCAGTCTATGCCTGTATACCAGGGGTCGGGAACCTTTTCGATGGAAAGAGCCATAAACAATTCATATTTTTTAAATGTTAATCCTTGAGAGCCATGCTCCGAATTTAAAAGTCAACATACATGAAAATGTGTGCCTTTTTAAGCCACTTCGCCACTTTTAAAGTACAAAAAGTCTCTGAATTATTTTGACAACATTGTTACGTTGTTGCTAATCAATGAGTATCAATGAGAATATCCACGCAGAAGAGTGTAACGAAAGGAAAAATTCCATAGTTTCCATATTTTACCTCACAGGTTAGCAGAGAGCCATATGCACCCGTCAAAAGAGCCATATGTGGCTCCCGAGCCATAGGTTCCCTACCCCTGCTGTATACTGTACAGACGCTCCCCTACTTACGAACGAGTTAGGTTCCGAGCGATTGTTCATAAGTTGAATGTGTTTGTAAGTTGATTCACTGCTATATTTTATATTATAATTTATGTTTAAGGCCTATATAAGTATATTGAAGGTTTATTTAAGAGCTACCAAACTGTATTTGGAGCGGGCTGCACAAGCAAATATATTGTTGTGTTGATTTAAAGCCATTTTCAAGACGGACTATGCCAGAAATACGACAGGACAGTCTCGACTTTCAGCATTAGCTTCCATGGCGATAGAAAAGAAGGAAGAAAGAAACTAGGATGGATATTGTGTACAGTTAAAAATGATTTTTGGTGAGTAAAATATGGCTATATTCCTAAATAATATTTCAATTGTGGGCCAAGTTCTGATATCTGAAAACCTCCAGTGTTTGTATTTAATCACAAAATGCTGCTAGGAAGTGGATTTTACCCCATTCTAGTGCAACATTGACGTCCATCGCTGTCTTTTCCCGGGGAAATCACCTCCCTGGCCCGGTTGTAATGTCTAAAAAGCTCCAGTATTTGAATGTAATCAATAAATGCTGCTAGGAAGTGGATTTTACCCCATTTTTGTGCATTGATTTATTGATTATTTTTTATGTGTCACAGCTGTAGCTGCAGTCGAGGTTTTATAGCCATAAAATAGTTTATGAGGGTTGGATTGATTCGTTGAAGGCGCTACGAGAAAATGCACGGACCGCCACTGGTATGGAGACATTGTAAACTAGAGCCGAATAAATGCTTTGTCACTGCAGGCGGTAGGTTAGGAGGGAAATATGGAAAACAAAAACGTCACGCTCTTACTTCAGTAACGTGGGATGTTATTCAGCTTACAGCTACAGATCTTAATTCGGATGGTGGGGGGGCTAGCAGATCTTATCTTCCAGTGGCAAGCGAATGACAAAGTGACGCACTGGAAAACCCGGCAGTCATAGCAGTTTACCCTTTTCCAGCTGTTGAATAATTAAACAACACACTGAGCGAAAGGCTACGAGCCTATTTTTAGCCGGCACGGGCAACAGGAGCAGGACAAACATGTGTAAAAAAAAAAAGGCGCAAATAGCACGTCATGACGCCCAGCAGTCGAAGCGACCGACATCAAATGCAAGACGATTTAGGCCTTGTAATGGATCCTGGCAAAATCGACTTTATTTGAAAAATAAACTTCTGCCAAGCAAATAAATGTCACTGACTGACAGAGCACTTGAAGTTAAGTCTTGCATGGAAGATTTTTCTTTTTACTGGAACTAAAGTACTTGCTAAGACAATGAAAGAACAACTCATAAAAGCGGCTCTCGACAGAAGAGTGATGCTTTCTATATCTTTTAAGAGGCTATATTTTAAGTCACACTGGGTGACAGTTTGACTGGGGGAAAACTTGGTTTCTCATTAGACGCCGATGCTTCACGCTTGAGTGCATTCAAAGACGTATAATCGACCGTGACCATAATAAATCTGCATATGAGTGACCTATACAGTCCAAGACGCTATCTTATTAGCCCTAAGCTTAAGGTGACCGGCGCTTGTGCTCTGGCCTACTATTGAACCCCCGTCCATGCCCCTCCTCTCCAAAAGCCTGCTGGGTAAAACTCCACATCAACTCAGCGTGTATATGTATATGTATATGTATATGTATATGTATATGTATATGTATATGTATATGTATATGTATATGTATATGTATATGTATATGTATATGTATATGTATATGTATATGTATATGTATATGTATATGTATATGTATATGTATATGTATATGTATATGTATATGTATATGTATATGTATATGTATATATATATATATATATATATATATATATATATATATATATATATATATATATCAGTGGCGGTCCGTGCATTTTCTGGTGACGCCTTCAGCAAAAACTATTTTATGGCTGTATATGTGTATATATATTTATATATATATATATATCTTGAAGTATTTTAGTTCAATGGAAATTCACATGGGGAAACAGAGTAGACGAGTGAAGATGGGTTGATCTGACAATTGGTAACCTTTAAGAACAAATTTGCTGCTACTGCTAGTTCAGACCACTGCCATGCTTTCTTTCATGGAAACAACCGATTCAGAAGGCCACCGCCTGGAATAGTCCTCAAAGAATGTTGTTAAATCTTCCTGATTATTTTTTTCTAGCCTTGAGAATTTTTCCATTTGAGATTTTTTTTAAAGATCATTTCTGACCTCTCGGCATTCTTAATATTTCAGCTTGAAGATTCTAAAAGTGCTCTAAAAGAGTTGGAAACTAGAACCCGGAGACGGACGGCTCAATTGGAATTGTTGCGGGTGAGCAGGTGTTCTAAAAGCGATGTACACAGCGGGTAAATTTGCCTCTCCGACATGTCATCTGTATATTCAGTGACAGCTGGATCTTTGCAAAGCAACGTCTAGCGCCTGTTGTTGACCAGAGATGACGTCACTCGGGTCGCAACAAATTAATTTAACAACCACGATGACCTCACCGAGACGGTCGCCCGTATCGTTTTAAAGGTCGCAATAACGCCGGGCCCGCCGCCGCCTCGTCGCCTATCTGCCAACACAAATTGACGAGATTAAGCACATTGTTTACGCACAATGGAAACCGTCCGGACGTGGACGTGACATATGACGACAGTCACTCGATAGTCGTAACCTTCTGCGACGACCTCGCCACGGATAATCCGATGAGACGCAAAACGTGAATAAACGCGGGAGCGCGACGACGGGGTTTACACTCTTATTTTCACGGCTGCAGCCCGGCGACGGCACTAAACGCGGAAAGCGAGAAGCCAAGCGTGCTGCGCTAATCATTGAGAGCGTTCTTTTAAGATACCTCGACATACGAGTGGCCCGACATACGAGAAATTTGAGATACGAGTCAAATTTTGGGCAAATATTTATCTTGAGATACGAGGCAAATTTTGATATACGAGCAGACAGCGGACGCAAGATGCTGCTCATAAGAACATCATGGCCACTGTCTCTCTCCCCGCAACTCCCTCGTGTAATGTCTCTGGTCACAGCTCCCTCTTTGTAATGTCTCTGCGAGCACTGGGTGGAGCGTTGCATTTTTTCAGTGTTTTTTTTCCCCATTAGTCAGTGCGAATGGCGTATATACTACTTCTCGTTGGCAAGTGGTCGTGCGTTATCCTATTGTGAGGACATTTGTGTGCATCATTTTGGGAATATTTTGAAGGGAATACAAACTCAAACAACCCACGATAGGTTGCATCTGAAAGTCAATCAAAAGAGCCAACCCAGGAGAAGAAAGGTATCAAAATGTCAAACAAAATTAGAATTAAGTTTAGTGTTAGGTTCGGTTAAACTTATTTTTGAATGTGTCTGTATCGTAATCCAAGTTCATTTAAATTTGATTATGTTATGTTAAGTGTGTGTCGTCGTGCAAAAAAAACCCTCCCTCCCCCCTTCGAAATCCATCTAATTTTAGTTCTATTAAACACATTACATTATACTATTAAACCACTAGTTATTTGATACTTTGTTAATAGATGTCGAATTAGAACAAATAAAAAAAAATCCAATCCAATATCCTGTTTTGGTGTTTTTTTCAGAGGGTTGGAATGAATTAATTTGTTTTTAGTTTATTTCAATGGGAAACGTTCGTTTGAGTTACAAGAAAATCGACATACGAGCTCAGTCCTGGAACGAATTAAGCTCGTATCTCGAGGTACCACTGTACTGAACTAATGGCTTCCCCCTCCTTGCTTTTAAAACAAAACAGGTTTCAAAAAAAAAAGTGTCCCTGGCAGAAGCAGGAACGTCATGGCTTGTTGAGTAACCAAGTCCTCATGACCTTTGACATCCACCTGAATGCCTCGCCACCCACGTTTGGATCCCAGCCACTAGTTTGCGCTTTGCCAGGGAAAGAAATTACAACTCCAAGGAAGCCTTTCGGGCACGTTTTATTGATCCGATCACCTCTCTCGCAGTCTATTTTCGAGTTCTTACGCTACTTGCTTACATTCAAAAGGAAAAGGCTATGAAATGATACAATGCCGGTCATTGGATCATTAAGAAAAGTCGGGAATTGACAAATCATGAAGCCTTAATTATCCTGGAATAGAAAATTGTCTTAAAAAGTGGACAAAACCGACGGATGATCAAATATTGTCAATGTTTCAAACTACTTTGATTAAAGAATAAATGTTGTGGTCACAGGGGGTGCTAGTGCCTATCCCAGCAAACGAAGGGCAATAGGCGAGGTCCACCCTGAATTGGAAAAAGGAGCCAATTTAATCACCCATGTCATGACAATATATCCTATGAAAAGACAATTTTTAACCCCAAAATCTGCCTTTTAAAAGATATCTGGAATAATTTAGAAACTCAACATCTATTTTGCATATTGCGACAAGCTTAGCAACAACCCAGGCTAAACGACTAGCTTTTCTATAGAATTGCATTCCTTATTGCGAAAAGATGTTATCATCCAACGTTAAAAGAAAGGTGCTCCTATTGGTCCCTTTGCAAACAAACTGCAAGGAAAGCATAATCGCATCATATTGTTTCCATCTTTATCAAAAACCAAGCGTTATTGTCCTTCTATCGACAGATTGTGCAAGGTTACTACAGTGCTATCATAATTAGTCCACGCTTCCCTATCTTTATTACGTGCCTTACAAAGGCGGCAAAAAGTGGGGCAAGAGCGCCAACCTCCTACTCGCACACAACCGTGTTTGTACTTTTGCGTGTGTGTTATGATGACCTAGATGTGTTTGGCCCGAGTGCGAGTTCCTCTGCTGCGTCGTGGTGCGCTTTACTTGCTCCGATAAATCCGGAGCGTTCGCCTTAGCTGCGGGATTTCTTGCGCGGCGGGCGAGCCATCGTTCAACACAACATTCAAATTGAGTCCGGAAGTCAACTTTGACATCTCGTCTGATAGCTAATCGCTGTCTGTTGGAAAACAATTGAAGTGACAACTAAAAGCTGAACTGACAGCGAGAGAAATTGAATTAAAACGGTAGCTTTGTAAATGTTACTTTTTTGTTGTTATTATCATTATCATCATCATTATCATCATCATTATCATCATTGTCATCATTGTCATCATTGTCATCATTGTCATCATTGTCATCATTGTCATCATTGTCATCATTGTCATCATTGTCATCATTGTCATCATTGTCATCATTGTCATCATTATCATCAATAGCATTATTAGCATTATTAGCATTATCAGCATTATTAGCATTATTGTCATTATTAGCTTTATTGTCATTATTGTCATTATTGTCATTATTATCATTATTAGCATTATTATTATTTTTTAAAAAAACGTACTTAGGTTTTTTTATGAACAGAAAGGGCTCAAATGATCTTTCTTTTATTCATCTTTTAAATGAAATTTTTATTTTAAAAATAAACCATTTTTATTGTTGAATTGATGAATATTCTGTACTAAGTCAACACCTACAATGAACTTTCTGGGTTCCCCCTACGCCGCGTTTCACACCTGTATTCAATTGAGAAGACAATACAGATCTTCAATTGCTAATTTTTGCTAAACAACAAACACCCTTTGGTGGTAGAGTTCCAGAAAATGACCACCAACCCCGTTCTTCCCTACATGTTTACCCCCCGTGTCTGGGAAATGGCTGTCCTAGTTGTAACATAATCACTGGGATGACTGCGGCCATCACCATGGATACGCAGCCACAGGTAAACAACACAGGAGGAGTCTAACATTAGCCTATACCGCCGGCACAATGACTGCAGTCACTAGAAAACATCGACGTCAGGTTGTTTAAATCATAACATTTTTTCCCCTTGTGTTGGTCTGACAACAGTTTTATAGTGAAACTGATGCTAAGTAGCCGAAACAATTGACGCATTGATGTGCCCGAGGGTGCGAAACATTCTCCTATTTCTTCCAATTCAAAGACTTTGAGGTTGGCGAAACTGTGACCACATCGCAACCGGATCGCGATGTTCCATAGTTAGCTTCTTTCATTCTTTTGTTTGTTTCTTTAAGAAGACTAAAGCGTTGCGAATTTCTTCATGGGGGAATATTGGGTGACTCAGACCTTTGAGACCCCTTCGTTTATTAAAAAAAAAAGGTTATTCCAGTACTTTCAGGACAAACTACTACCGAGTTCTTGGGGGAATTTAGCATTTAAGTTCCCGAACATTCTTGGAAAGTCAACTGTACCTTCCTTTTGAGTTCAAACAAATTCCCAGGCTCTCAACGGTCATATGTTCTCATGGTGAAAGTACAGTTCTAACACTCCCATAAATTCCTGGTTGCTGTACTCAACCACAAGTGGCTGCTCCATACCTGTGGCTAACGCTGGCCCTTTAATCGTCAGCATAGACGGCACGCCAGATTTTGCTCTTTAAACATTTTTTGTCGGATTATCGGGGGAAAAAACACGACACTTTTCGGAGGAATCGGCGAACCTGGCAACCATACGTGATGAATAAATGGGTATGTTTCGTACAGTGTGCAAAACGAATGAATTTTCATGGCTAGTTTTTTTTTTAGTTTTACGTGCCTGACTTTTAATCAAGTTTTGGAAAACGCCACAGTGGAGCAATTTAGAGGCATGGCAGGCAGGTTTGATGATTGGCCATAAAAGGCAAACCTCTAATGACCAAATGTGTTGTTGTTGCTGTTCTTTTGAATCTCCCAAAGATCTCTTTGTGCTTCAACATGTGCCCTCATAAAAAAAACGCCTCGACATTTAGTCTCCGTGTACGCTTGCACTTACCATGTTTACAGCGTAGATACACGGTGTTCCACAGAACAAAGAGTTCCTTCACAGTAAGCAGCGGGTTCCCTCCAGCCTACTAGCCAGGTCCTCTGCTGGCAGTGGTGTTGTTTTTTTTTTTTAATGAACATCAGGAGCAAGCAGGAGGCCTCCACAATTGAGCAGTAAGCATCAACGCAGCAACAAAAACTATAAGAGATGGCACATCAGGAAATTTAATATACATCTATACACTTCATTTTAATTTGATCCTAAAACAGAAAGTCGGCACTCATGATTTACTTTCCCGGGCCACACAAAATGATGTGGCGGGCCAGATTTGGCCCCCGGGCCGCCAGTTTGACACATGTGCTCTAAAGCAAGGGTGTCGGACTCGGGTTGGTTCGCGGGCCGCTTTAACGTCAACTCGATTTCAAGTGGGCCGGACCATTTAAGATATAATATTTAGATTTTTTTTTTTATAAATGGATTAAAAGAACTGGATTAAAAACCCTGAATATTCAGTTTTTTTATAGATCTAAAACAAGTTTTTTAAAGCTTTTTTAAATATTTTTTAGATTTTACAAAATGATTTTTGAACTCAAAACACAGGAAAAAAATGATTTAAAAATTACAATTATTGATTTAAAAGGGGGAAAATCAGGAAATTGAATATCCATCTATACACTTCATTTTAATTTGATCCTAAAACAGAAAGTCGGCATTCATGATTTACTTTCCCGGGCCACACAAAATGATGCGGTGGGCCAGATTTGGCCCCCAGGCCGCCACTTTGACACATAGTTTAACGGGTTGACTTTTGAGACCACTGCACTTGTATGAAGACATAAAAAAAACACTCACAATTGGTTCTTAGGGGTCGACTTCTCGTTGTCTTCTCTCTTACACTAAACTCCCCAAAATGCATCTTGCCTATGTTTATGGCACTGGAACACAAGATTTCCCACATGGTTAGAATAGATTTGACAGTGTCTTTTAAAGACTCATTAACACAAGAAATGGTGTACTATTATGTACTACGACATTGTAATAGAATAATAATGAGAATGCGAGATAAGTTCGATTTGGACAGCTTTTGGCAAAGAGAGCCATACTTCGACGAGGTTGTAGAACTCGACCAATTTATGAGAGACATAAAGGCCAAATGTGGTTGAAGTCTTGTTAGTTTCAGTGTTTTAAGCGGTACTTTGACGCAATTACTTTGCGTTTGAAGAGTGGAGAAATCACGTTCTACATTAAACCTTATCTTATTTTCAAAGAAAGGCTATCCATCAATGGGAAAGTTCAATATAAACAAAATCAATTAACTCAAGGGACACCCGACCGTAAACAGCGTGTTATCAAAGCACAAATGACCCACAGGTGACTGTTTCACAATGATGATTAAAAAAAAGAAAGTTAAAAGTATATCAAGAGAGACGTCTGCTCATGAATCGGTTAAAGCACCGCAATAACGTAGCATTGTTGCTAATGCTAGCACGTGTACAAACGCCGTTCCTGCGCAACTTATTGAACGTGTTTTATTAATATGTCCTGTACAAGTCATCAAAGACGTCATACAAAAATGATATTTGGTCCTGTTTAAGGAAATAAGTCGATAAATAAGAATAACAACTACCTGAATAGCAATCGTGATGACAATCAATCAGTACCATCTGTGCCTGTTACGTTCGTCACGTGACCATGCAAGGGAGGTGGGAGGAGGGTTAATGGTTACGGGTGTTTTGATTAGGGAAAAAAGTTGTTTTTTAAACTCAACGTTGTGCGTGCAAGGACACATTTTACCAAATTGCAAAGTCCTGGTTTCTAATAGCATCGTGTCCTTAAAGCAGGGTCAGACTAATGGACACTCATACATTGAGAAAACAAAGAGGCTAGTGTTAAGTGTAGTATCGCTCTCTTTTCTCGTCTTTTCCTGTTCTCGGCGCTGCACACTTACCGTTCTGGCCGTGTGGGTTGACACCCACCGGCCCATCTGCGCCCACCGGGGCCCCTGGAGTCCATCTGGCATCTTCCTCTTGTGTCTGGCGACTTGTCACCTACTAAAAAGTGGCTTGAACTTGCCAGAACTGCTTGCGTACTCACTGTTATCGCAATGAAAACCGACTTGGTGAGCGGGACATTGATTTGTCCTACGTTCCGGAGTTACACCTGAAGGCAACACACTCCAGTGCAGGGGTCACTAATACAAACACATACTATACTAAATAAAATGATGTACAAATGAGGTCAAAAATATGGTACAAGTCATTTTCTAGTTGACAGGATTCTTTCATTTGAAGGTATTTGAAATGAACACACACCACCAGTTGTTTCAGTACATAAAAGTGGGACTTTAATTGAAAATTTAGTATAAAAAAAATAGCAATATCATCCTTTGGAGCCCCGAGTGGCAACAGTAAGCCCAAAGGTGTCGAATATGGTGAGGCTGTGTGAAAACTAGAATTGTTTAGCTTCCCAAAAAACTTGAATGTACAGAAATAAGTTGGATTCAAATTCCAAAATAGTAAATAACATTCAAAATGCTTTCAAATTTAAGTAAACTTGTTTTATTCTGCTTAACATCGACAACTGTCAGTGCATCCGCCACAATCTAAAAAAAAAAGAAAACAAAAATTGTCGATATGTAAAAATAAGTTAGGAATGCAAACTAAAGGCCAAGTAGGATATGCAACAGAAATCTTTTTTTTTAAAGGGAGGGGAGTTTAAGCATAGAAAATAAATAAAATAAATAACCACCGAATGTGGAATGTCTACACGTTTATAAATAAATTAAATGCAAATGAAGGGAAAAAAACACACTAAAAGAGGTTGAACACAAATGTACAATATTCGCCAAAAGAGGAAAAAAAAACACCATAGGTGATGAATATTGCATTGATTGTGCATTTCACATCCCACGGAAGGGGTCCGGGGACAGGGGGGGGCGTGACGTGTCGAGCAGTGAAATGGCAGGAGGCAAAAATGGCCTCGCAACAGAGCAGGAGAACAAGAGAAAGGCAGAATGGGGTATACAAGTCGAGGTGTGTGTGTGTGTTAACATGTTGAAGACATTCAGAAAAAGACAGGATCCAGTATCCCCCCCCCCAAAAAAAACACCTGTTCAGGCTAGAGAGAGTGAGTGAGTGAGCAGCTTCGAAGAGTGATGTGTTTCAAGTATTCCGTTCTCTCCTCTCTTAATGCTCGCACGAGCTGAACTGAACTGAGCTTTCCGCTGGGGGCAAACTTGGCTTGTCGCGTCAAGGCCGACAAAAACAACAGTTGAGATGAAAAAGCCCCCAGGGAAAAAAAAACAAAACAAAAAATAGCGTTCCAAAAAAAGGCACTCCAAAATTAAAACATTTTTAACATTGAATTAAAAAAAAACAACAAAGGTTTATCCATAGCTCTATGAGAGCAGGCATTTATCAAATAGGAAGGTTTTTTTTGATGAACCAGCCTACTAACAAAAACAAATTAGAGAAAGGGAAGAATGCTGGTAAGACCATCCAAGCATCAAAACGCTTCCCTGTATGTGAACGAAAACAGGAAATAGGTGGGTGGGGGGGGCGTAGGATCAAGCAACAACAGTTGCTGAACAGAACATGTCCATGGCCATTGAACAGCCAGCTGGGCCAAAAGTCTGCCCCCCACCAAAAAAGGGTCTTCACAAGAGGCTTTTTAAAAGCTCTCCTTGCTAGATGTTGTGCTCGAAGAGGAATCGATGGCGATGGTCCGCAGGCGAATGTCACCCTTGGCGGGTTCTTCGGGCTTGGATTCGGGCGCTTCGGCGGGGGTCCGCACCCAAGGGTGGTCGCAGATCTGCTCCAGTGTGGGGCGGTCGGAAGGCCGCAGGGCCAGACACCATTTGATCAGTTGCTTGCAATCTGTGGGGATCAAAAGACATTAAATTGAGGAGAACTTGTAGAATTTAAAAATGGTCCAATAAGTGTTCTACATTTTTTTTTAAATGAATAACCAAGGTGGGGAATTCAGGAAATATTTTTTAATGAAGAAATTAACATGGTATATAATGTGATTTGTAAATAAAAGTAAATACCCTCGATAATTGAAGTCATTCTGAAAATAATGCAACATTTTCTACAAATTAAAATTGGAAAAAAATGAATATTTCAAAGAAAAAATATACCACAAACACAATGTAAGAGAAATATGTTAACCCCCCGCCCCCCCTTTAAAAAAAATGTAAATAAGATTTTTTTTTTAAATCGTCATACATAACAGGCTTCGAGAACGCGTCACCACCCCTCACCGCAGCTAGGGGGCGACAAAATATTTGGCTCCAACTCACCGGCTGAAAGCCTTCTTCTGAAGTACAGGCTCCCCCGGAGGATCTCCTCGTCCTGCTCGAAGGGAATGTCGCCGCAGACCATGTCGTAAAGCAGCACGCCAAGTGACCACACCGTGGCGGATCGGCCGTGGTATCTGTGGTAACGGATCCACTCTGGTGGGCTGTACACACGGGTCCCTTAAAAAATACAAACAAATAGTGCCATTGACGATGACAGGCGTCCAATCAAGTCAACCCCCCTAAACGTGTTTAACACTAATATACGTCCAATCCATTTGAACTGGGATGATTGACAGCGAGTGAATGTCTACTGCAGATAGAATCACAACAAACTAGCTACTCCCCTTGCCTTCCCTTCTGACCAAAACAGAGAAGGAAACGTGATCCCATCATGTGACGCCTCCGCTCAGGTTTCACAACAAACACGTTACGTGGCACTCCGACCTACGCCGTGTCGTGGCCACCCTTCAAAGCCCGTAAAGCACCGAAAAAAACAAAAACAAACGTGCGTCACGCATTGCTCGTTAATATGTATTAATAACGTCAGGATATCCCTCCGCCCCCTCTCTCTCTTTCTCTAAATACACCATTAGCGAACGCCTCCGCGCCTGAAAATAGCACCTAACATCAAGGGCAATCACACACACACCCAAAACAAGCTAACCGCTTACCGTCAAAGTCGGTGTAGACGGTGTCCTTGAGTATGGCTCCGGAACCGAAGTCGATAAGCTTAAGATCCCCGGTTCGGATGTCCACCAGCAGGTTTTCGTCTTTAATATCTCGGTGCACCACCCCGCAATTGTAGCAGTGCCGCACCGCTTCCAGGACTTGGCGGAAGAAGCCCCTGGCCTCGTCCTCAGCGAGGGCGCCCTTCTCGGTTATGAAGTCGAACAAGTCCTTGACGGCCTCCGGCCTCTCCATAACCATGAGCCAGCCGTCGGCGCACTCGTAATAATCCAGCAATTTGATAACTCCCCGGAAAGATGAGCTGACCTTCTTCAGGAGGAGAATTTCCAACGGGACCATGCTTCCATTCTAATAAAAAAAAACCGAAAAAACGCATTAAAAACCGCTTTAAAGCCTTTTATGAACGTACATAAAAAAATAAAAACTTACAATTGAGCCCCATTCGGTTACTCTCTCCTTGGCGACATGTTTAATCGCCACCTGTTCGAAAAAAACACAAAAATAATCATTTAATCCCGGATTCAAACGGTTAAATGTGTATTTCCGTACCCCCCGCGCGCACGACTCACCGGTGTCCCGTCAGAGATTCTGTTGCCGTCGTACACGGTGCCGAAGCCTCCGGTCCCAAGCACGGGGCCCACCTGGTACAACTTCTCGAATGGGTCAATCTCCACTTTGACTGTTTTTTCGGAAAAATAATCCCAAAAAAATGACTTCCAAAACTAAGCGGTCAACTCTCAACCGTTAACCTCTTTCAACTCTTAGACGAGTTACCTACCCGTTTGAAGCTGTAATTTCCCCGGTAGGTCCATGCTCGACGGGTTGCAAATGTGAGAAAATGACCCTAACTTTGAGAGCAACATATTAAAAAAAAAAAGAAGAAACGTACAAAAAAAAATCAGGCGTTGTTATCCAAAAGGCAGTCAAGTTGAGGTTTCTAAGAAATGACTCTGAAGGGTTTCGGGCGCCGTCTAAATAGTGGTGGGTGCCGTCTAAATAGTGGTGTGAACCGTCTTGCAGTGCGCCAACTCGGCCGCACCGCGCCCGTCCAATTCGTGTCACGACAGTGAAGTCGCACACCGGTGACCGAAAACCAACATGAAAGTGAGTCAAAGTGCCGCCGACGAAAAAGGAAAAGTCCGAAGAAATACCACGCGTAGATTCCTGACTTAACTGGAATCGCACGCGAGTTCAGTAGATGAAAAGATCCTCGGCTGTGTGTTGATATCCTGAGGAGTTGCCGCTGTCTGAGCTTTGACGCGGTCTCCCAGAGCCAATATTTTGACGCGCAGTGAGACGTTACATATCCTTCCGCCGCCAATACTGCTCGACCGTTTCGCTCAAATAGATCTGCTAAAGCCGCGCCCAACACCAAACACGCGTCTAAACACGCTCTACTCACCAAAAGTATAAATCAAACATATTTCTACTAGGAAATATGGGTGTAAAAACCATTTGCATCACGGAACTACTTTCTCATAGTACTAGTCGCGCAGGAATCTTGTCTGGGAGATTCGCGCTACTTCAGTATACACTCAAGAGGCGGCAACCAATCAGGTCTCGTATATAAATACACAACTCTGTGCGCTGGCCAATCAGGTGAAAGTTGTTGTAATAAAGTAGACATTTGAGTGCACGTGGCGGCAATTTTGGTTGCCCTCCCCTTTTATTTGTAGCCCCTCCACCCGCCCCTATGCAGGTCTGCAGCAAGAGACGCGCAGTCTGGTTGGAAAATAAAAGCTCATTTTGTTAACAAGCCATAGCAAATTACTCATAAACATGACTTTATGTCACTGTTCTTTGTTCTGGAGGGTGTGGAGCCCAAATGTTCTGTATGGCAAACTACTCCGCAACACAAATCAACCAGTAATTATCAGTAACAATGGTTGCTTACGTTTAATTGCACAAAATGTCTTTCTTACATTAATTAATTTCTCAAATCTCCTAGTGTCTGAACAACCAATAGTTGAGAATTGAAGTGCCTCGTGCTGCATCCTGTGAATCTTAAAACTTGACCGGAATGCATTGTTGAAATGAATTCAATTGTTGTTTATGTTAGCATGCTAGCATGCTTAGCACAGAAAATCGACTCCAAAAAAGGCCACAGTGGGTACTAGGATTTCATCCGTCAGGGCCTTCAAGGCCTTCTCTGCTGGCCTAAGAAAAATCTGAATCATATATTATATTTTGTCCATCAATACTTATTATAAATAATTCCAAATGGTCTGTTAGCTTCCTTTCATTGTTTTCCCCCTGGTTGCACTGCTTCCAGATGTGTTTTCATATAGAAACATTTAACCAATCACATTTCAGCCATTATTTGTTGCCAGGGTCAGAAATCTGCCTCAAGGCCTTCACAATCAGTTCTGCAGGCTCTGCTGCATTAAACAAGCACAAATAAGACTGTTGCTTTAACCATTCAGATTTTCGAGTTGGCAACACCACAATGCCTTGTCGCATGCGTAAGGATACGTCATCGCTTTCACCAACTATGATTGGCTAGTGATTAGCCAGAGCTACCAAACTGTATCTGGAGCGCGCTGCACAAGCAAATATATTGTTGTGTTGATTTAAAGCCATTTTCAAGACGGACTATGCCGGAAATACGACAGGACAGGCTCGACTTTCAGCATTAGCTTCGATGTGGGCCCGGGTCTGATATCTGAAAAGCTCCAGTGTTTGTATTTAATCACTAAATGCTGCTAGGAAGTGGATTTTACCCCATTTTAGTGCAATTTTTGCCGTTTCGCCATTGACGTCCATCGCTGTCTTTTCCTAGGGAAATCACCCCCCTGGCCCGGTTGTAATGTCTGAAAAGCTCCAGTATTTGTCTTTATTTAATCATTAAATGCTGTTAGGAAGTGGATTTTACCCGTTGAAGGCGCTACGAGAAAATGCACGGACCGCCACTGGATTTCATTACAACCAAACAATATATTGCAAGTGTATTTGGTTGATTGTAGTCAGGTTATGCTTCTGGCAGGGGGAGAAAAATAGGTTAACAAGATGAAAACAAAGTCAGATCAAAGTTTACGCATGTCCAATTGTGGAGTTCAGACTTTCCACATTTATTCCCTGTCACACATGGCAACATGACCTTGGCTTGCAGTGAACTTTCCACTGTTTATCTCCTCCATCCTACGATAACCTGTGCCTGTATGTGTGTATTTTGGAGTGCTAACCAAACAAGAAGCGTTTGAAAAGTTCCACAGAACCTTATCGGGGCCATAAGCCGAGCCGGTGTAAAAAAAGTTATGTAAATCTATAATGCAAACAAAACAAAAAAACAGTTTATTTTGGGTAATGTATCAATCAATCAGCGAAATTCCTACTAAGAGAAGTATCCCTTTTTTCATTGGCCTTTTTATTTTAAGCACTTTCTAAGAACGCAGCGCATGCTTTATATGCTAGAATTTGACTTGAAGGACAGGGACAATGTATGTCTTTGTAACCTTGGGGATCATGACTGGAATTTCAACCAATGATCTTAGTGTCTGCAGAGGTAGTAGCAAGCAGTCAGTTGAGTTTTTTTTTTAATGCCCACACCCCATGACTATAACGGTCTTAAAGATGCAACATAATATCCAAACTGATAGCCTGCAAGGGTGTCAGACTGGTTGGTTCGCGGGCCGCTTTAACGTCAACTTGATTTCACGTGAGCCAGACCATTTTAGATGTATTTAGATTTTTTTTAAAATAAATGGATTAAAAGAACTGGATCAAAAGTCCTGAATATTCCATTTTTTATAGATCTAAAACAATGTTTATTTGAGCTTTTATTCTTAGTAAGGGAAAAATCATTTATTTAGTCATTTGTTTTTTTATTTCAAAAGGGAACCTAATTTTTTTTAATTATTTTCTGAAAACAGAAAATATTTTTATATATTTTTAGATTTTACAAAATGATTTTTGAACTAAAAACATGGATAAAAATGTGCAATTATTGATTTAAAAGGGGGGAAAATCAGGAAATATAATATACATTATTTACCGTTAACGTCAACTCGATTTCATGTGGGCCGGACCACTTTAGATATAGTTAGATTTTTTTAATAAATGGATTAAAAGCCCTGAATATTCAATTTTTTATAGATCTAAAACAATGTTGTTGTTTTTTTATAGCTTTTTAAAAATATATTTTTAGATTTTACAAAATGATTTTTGAACTAAAAACAGAAAAATTGATTAAAAAATTACAATTATTGATTTAAAAGGGGGAAAATCAGGAAATTTAATATACATCTATACACTTCATTTTAATTTGATCCTAAAACTCAAAGTCGGTACTCATGATTTACTTTCCCGGGCCACACAAAATGATGCGGCGGGCCAGATTTGGCCCCCGGGCCGCCGCTTGGACACCTGTGGCCTAGAGTATGCAATGTGCAAATGTGGACAAGTGTTGGACTGAGGTAAATTGAAGTTCCCAAAATGTGACACGTTATTAATGTCCTGTCACGCGCTTGTAGTTAAAACGTGCCATCACATGCTTGGGAATTCAATTGTACATGTCAATTTCCTGCACATGTTGATGTTTAAACTGGAAAAAGCAAATGAAAATCCATCCTTCACCTCAAAAGCCCTCAATACGGCTGTTCTAGCAACCTCTATAAATACATATATATGCTAAGATTGGGGTATAACCCAATCTTTGCACTGGACAAGGATCAGTCAAATTGATGAAGTATTCATGATAGTATTTCATTGCAATTTTTTTTGCCTGCTATGCAGTCATTGACAGCTCTCATGGGAAATCATCATCAGGTCGTTTTTCCTTTTTTATTATTTATGTGTGCCACTTCTCCGAGAAATGTCACTATCCAGGCTCCTCTCGTCATTTTTGTATTTCCGCCTCCCACTTCACTTTCCTTTGCTCTAATTGCCGCCTTAGTAAACGGTGTCATTGGGCCCATAAGGGTGCATTTGCATCTCTAATTTGATGGCATTCACTAGGGACGCATTAAAGCAAACGCAACATGGGGGCACGTGACCACATCAGAGTCCTGGAGTCACCCGTCCTGGAGTCACCCGTGGTTATTTACAGCCGCCCGCCACTCTGGTTAGTAGCGGCCGCATTATTTTGGTGAGCACATGATTGAAATGGATCCAGCTTGACTTGGACTCTCTGCTCTCCGGGGTGGCCATATGTCTGAATGGATGCTGAATACAACACAGCCTGGCGTGTTCACGAGTGCTCGCGGCATTGGGAGGAACTACAGTTGCGGAGGAGTTACAGTGGTACCTCGAGATACGAGCTTAATTCGTTCCGGGACTGAGCTCGTATGTCGATTTTCTCGTAACTCAAACAAATGTTTCCCATTGAAATGAACTTAAAACTAATTAATTTGTTCCAACCCTCTGAAAAAACACCAAAAACAGCATATTGAATTGGAAAAACATTTTGATTTGTTCTAATTCGCCATCTATTAACAAAGTAACACATAACTAGTGGTTTAATATTACTAAAGTGTTTAATAGTACTAAAATTATACAGATTTCGAAGGGGGGAGAGAGAGAGAGATTTTTGCATGATAACACGCTCGTAACATAACATAAAAAATTTAAATGAACTTGGATTACGATGTAGACACTCAAAAATAAGTTTAATCGAACCTAACACTAAACTTAATTCTAATTTTGTTTGACATTTTGATGCCTTTCTTGGCTCTTTTTGCCCCGCCTCCACACCGACTTTCAGTCAATATCGAGGGTTGTTTGAGTTTGTATCCCCTTCAAAATATTCCCAAAATGATGCACACAAATGTCCTCACAATAGGATAACGCACGACCACTTGCCAAAGAGAACTATAGTATGTACGCCATTCGCACTGACTAAAGGAGAAAAAACACACAAAAATGCAACGCTCCGCCCAGTGCTCGCAGAGACATTACAAAGAGGGAGTTGCGACCAGAGACATTACACGAGGGAGTTGCGGGGAGAGAGACAGTGGCCATGATGTTCTTATGAGCAGCATCTCGCGTCCGCTGTCTGCTCATATATCCAAATTAGTCTCGTATCTCAAGATAAATATTTGCTCGAAATGTTACTCGTATCTCAAATAGCTCATATGTCGGGCCACTCGTATGTTGAGGTACCACTGTATATTTTACCTTAACACATGCTGGCAACTTTTAGGCGCCACTATTAAAGACGAGTCATTTCCTGTTGTCAAACAATTGGGATGTTCTTCGAAAGCCCGTCAACACAATTTTCTGTCATTAAAGATCATTTTGAATGGAGCGACAGTGCACATGACTGAACGACAGCCAGATTGCGGTATGGATTATCGGCCCGTCTCAACATTACGCAACATCACCAGCCCGGTCAGTCTGGTAATCTGTCGGCCGCATTGCATAACTGCTCATTAGCGCTTTTATCACATTCTCTCGCACCTTCGCTGTATGCAGGTTTTGAATATCAGATGTTAAAAAAGCTGGCTTCGAGAACAACTATGTTGGGATTTTGTGAGAACTAAATAACATGGACTGAGTCGATCGGCTACAGTTAGCGCTGTACCCGTGTTTAAATTTATCAAGCAGGCGCCGGCCGGGGTCAAACGTAGGGCAAAGTGACATTTCTAGTCCTGGCGTTGCTTATCGCTTTTTGCGTGGAGCAGGAGAACAATAATACCGTATTTTCACGACTATAAGGCGTACATAAAAGTCTTAAATTTTCTCCAAAATAGACAGGGCGCCTTATAATCCAGTGCGCTTTATATATGGACCAATACTAAAATTGTTATCACGATAAAATCAAATAAATCAGTCGATAGGGTACACCATCCTCTACAGCTCTCACAACTACGGCAAGCAGCCCCCGACTCTACTATTTTCCCTGTAGAAAAAGTACTGCGCAGTGACTGCTGGGATATATAGTTCTTTTGTCAATACACCCACGAAGGGTGGCAGGCAGCTAGTTACGCTAGCTACTAGCTAACTACTATTTGCAAATGGATTGTGGCCTGGACATCGACATCAACACAGCTTTACGAAGCATGGAAGGCAGCGTTGGAATTGTTACGCTAGCTACTAGCTAGCTATTATTTGCGAATGGATTGTGGCCTGGCGATTGGCATCAACACAGTTGGGAACCATGGAAGACAGCCTTGGAATAGTTATGCTAGCTACTATTTGCGAATGGATTGTGGCCGCCTGTACGAACGTATTAAACTCAGCATTTTTGATGGACAATTTGGACAATTGTTCAATTTGAACGCATAAAATGAGGATTTTGATGGATTTGTGGGTGATGATGACATAAGTACATTGTAAAATGGCTACATAAAGTACAACCGAACTCACTTTTGCTTCCGTTGCCTTTTCAAAAACGTGTTTTTAGTGTGTGGGTGTAGCGTGTATGTTTAAGCTGGTGTATGTTTTGCCATGCCTGGCTGCGTCTATAAAACGGTGCGTCCTTTGTGTGTGTAAAATACAGAAATAGTACTTGTTACTGACACTGCGGCTAAAAATACGATGCGCCGTATAGTCGTGAAAATACGGTAGGTTGAGTTGAAAAAGACAAATTCAACTAAGCTTGTTGTTCGTCGAAAAGACAAATTCAAATAGCTTGTTGTTCGGCCCAGGGTTGTTTAATTTACGCGGGACCGCAAAGCAGGTTAATGATGCCCTGGGTGGACGAAGTGAGAAAAAGCAGCTTCCGGCATCTAAGCAAACAACATTAAACACAAAAAAGTGTACACACTTGGTCTCGCTACCAAACAGTTTCAGTTCGTAACGACCAACTTATGAAATGAGTCCAATTCTGGTTGTCCAAGTGACTATTTTCAAGCCAATGTTGTTGTTGTTGACTGCATTTTGCTTCAGAAAAGTCAATCCTACACGGCTAGCAGACCATCCAAATCCTCCACATTTACTTCACTGATGTCCTTTTAATGGACTGCCCTCAAGGTGAACATATGTCTTCAATTCTAACAATCACGGTGACACAGCAAATTTCACATCCCAGTTGACATAAATGGTCTCTAAATGGAATTTCCCCTCTTATCCTTATTATAAGGGATTGTTATTTACCAGTCAGTAATCACTCTTTAAATCTATTGCTCAAACTGTTAAAGAGAAATAAATAACCCCCCGCGTCACGGCTTAATCCTCAGCGGCAATGCGTCCGTGTATAATTTACACATAGTGTAAACGTACGAGTTGGAGCTAAGTGCTCCACTTCCCTTCGCTGACTTGATCCATTTAACGGTCCGTCCCTGTCTTAAGAGGATACCGAGACCAAAGCTTTAAATCCAACCCACTCGCTCGGTGGGTCAGCTGGGCCTGAAAAGGACTAGTTGTAATCTTGTCTTTTAAATTGGGCATGTAGCGTATTTTCCGTATTGGAAATCGTACCCGGCCGGGTTATACGTGGCACTAGTCAAAAGTGACCTGAATCTATGCCGTTTTTTTGAAGTTCTCCTCTATTCTTTCTACAGTGGTACCTCGAGATACGAGCTTAATGCGTTCCGAGACTGAGCTCGTATGTCGATTTTCTCGTAACTCAAACGAACGTTTCCCATTGAAATGAACTAAAAACTAATTAATTCGTTCCAACCCTCTGAAAAAACACCCAAAACAGGATATTGGATTGGAAAAACATTTTTATTGGTTCTAATTCGCCATCCATTAACAAAGTAACAAATAACGAGTGGTTTAATATTACTAAAATGTGTTTAATAGTACTAAAATTATACGGATTTCGAAGGGGGGAGAGAGGGGGGGGCTTTTTGCACGGCAGCACGCTCGTAATATAACAAACAAATTTAAATGAACTTGGATTACGATGCAGACACACTCAAATTAATAAATTTAATCTAACCTTACAATTAACTTAATTCTAATTTTGTTTTAAATTTTGATAGCTTTCTTCTCCCGGGTTGGCTCTATTTGCCACGCCTCCACACTGACTTTCAGTCAATATCAAGGGTTGTTTGAGTTTGTATTCCCTTCAAAATATTTCCGAAATGATGCACACCAATGTGCTCACAATGAGATACCGCACGACCACTTGCCAACGAGAAGTAGTATATACGGCATTCGCAATAACTAACGGGGAAAAAAACACTGACAAAATGCAACGCTCCGCCCAGTGCTCGCGGAGACATTACAAAGAGGGAGTTGCGGGGAGAGAGACAGTGGCCATGATGTTCTCATGAGCAGCATCTCGCGTCCCGTCTGCTCGTATATCAAAATTTGTCTCGCATCGCAAGATAAATATTTGCCCGAAATTTTACTTGTATCTCAAATTGCTCGTATGTCGAGGTACCACTGTATTCTGTATTCCATCTGCTGATTCTTCCCACGTCCTAGCGTTCACAAACACACCGTGCCTTCACACCGATTCCCTTTGACCCACGCGCCGAGCGCCGTGATTGGCCCTGGGCTTTGACGAGCATACTGCTGACTAAGTGTCTGTGAGGGCCCGAGTTTGGACACAAGCTGCCCGCTCAGCAGTTTTGTCGTCGCCGCCGCACAAGAGAACACGCATTTATTTCACTCTCGCAGCACACGAGCGGCCTGGAAGACGGGATAAAAACATAGCACCCTCCTCGATTTGGAGCTCACGGTCACTCATGATTAATTCCACAGCTTGGCTAACAAAGCACATGTCACGAGCGAGTTGGTAACCCCGACACGGAAGACGTTAATCCGGCGGTTCTGATAGTGACATCTAGCTTACCATCCTTCCCACCTGAACGGTCACACTGAAATAAACACCGCCACCGATTTAGAGGAGGTGCTTAAAGGTTTGTACAGTGGTACCCCGACATACGAGTATTTCGAGATACGAAAAAGCCAATCCGGGAGAAGAAAGGTCTCAAAATGTCAAACAAAATTACAATTACATTTAGTGTAAGGTTAGATGAAACTTATTATTGAGTGTGTCTGCATCGTAATCCAAGTTCATTTCAATTTGTTTATGTTATGTTACGAGCGCGTTGCCGTGCAAAAAGTCCCCCGTCCGTCCGTCTCTCTCTCTCCCCCCTGCAAAATCCGTATAATTTTAGTATTATTAAACACATTTTAATAATATTAAACCACTAGTTAATTGTTACTTTGTTAATAGATGGCGAATTAGAACAAATTAAACATTTTTTTCCAATGCAATATTCTGTATTGTGTGTTTTTTCAGAGGGTTGGTATGAATGAATTAGATTTAGTTCATTTCAATGGGAAATGTTCGTTTAAGTTACGAGAAAATCGACATGCGAGCTCAGTCCCGGAACGAATTAAACTCATATCTCGAGGTACCACTGTAGTACGCCACCAAATGTACTCAATGCAGCATAACAGTTGCTCTTTTCCTCAGCATTATCCTAAATATCCCCAACTTGTTGGTGTGATGACAATGAAACGTTGATAATATCTTAACCGTTTGACTCCTTTTCCAATGTCATGATCTAAAATGAAGTAGGCAACCACCTAAAGAGTGGCTATAATGCAGTAAATTAAGCACAGCATGAGGCTAATACAAATACCCAATGCGGAGAGTGCATTGTGGGATGCTGAGTCTAAATAGCTCCAAAAAATACAATGTGATTATTTGACAGATTCTCCCAAAAAAATCATCGTAATTGAAATCTAATGGCTCTGACATTCTCCTGATTTTGGAAATCCAGAGGGTCCGTCTCTTATTTTTACCATGCCGACTGGACGCCATTCATTCTCTTTGATTTGGGTCGTTGGGGATAACAATGCTTATTAGCAAAGTGACCTTCTCCTTGGAAAGAATCCCCACTTTTCTCCATCCTGTCGGAGTTAATGAGAATGCATCGGGAAGCATCAGCCACGGTGATGAAATGTCTCCAAACACAAGGACTAATTGCGCGTCGACGGGCGTTGCGCACTCAGCAATTTGGAAGAGAAGCTTCCCTTTTTTTCACGCCGTCATCAAAATAAGAGCGTGGCCGTGTCACAACTCTGCGCAAAGCGTCGATATCGGCGCCAGTAATTCAATCCCACGCTTCAATCCCACTCGGAGAGCAAAACGTTCTGGGAGGGGTTCGAAACCAGCTTTTGACGGGAAACTCGGCGTCGATCGCGGGCTCTTGAACTGTGGGTAATTACAGCCAGGAATGCGTGCAGCTGAGCAGCCCATGATGAGAAGCCTGGTGTCGGCATGGCAACCATTAAGGTGTTAATTATTTTCTTCCGTGAAGGCAAGGGAGGAATCCCCTCTTCAAAGGGAAGAAACACCTGCAAGTAAAAAGCCCCACTGCCCAATTTCTGTTTTACTACCTCGGCTGGATCTCGGTCTTAGATTACTAACTTCTCTGAACTCTTTGGCACTACATGTCCAATCCATTTGAGGTGGCAGGATGGCTTTCCAACATCCTCCAGTGATGAATTAGGGATCCGCTCATTGAAAATCATCTTTATCTTGTTATTTTGGAATACAGTGGTACCTCGACATACGAGAAACTTGAGATACGAGACAAATTTTGATATACGAGCAGACAGTGGATTCGAGAGGCTGCTCATAAGAACATCATTGCTTCTGTCTCTCTCCCCGGAACTCCCTCGTGTAATGTCTCTGGTCGCAACTCCCTATTTGTAATGTCTCTGCGAGCACTGGGCAGAGCGTTGCATTTTTTTCTGTGTTTTTTTCCCGTTAGTCAGTGCGAATTGCGTAAATACTACTTCTCGTTGGCAAGTGGTCGTGCGTTATCCTATATTAGCACTCGGACGTTTCGTCGAAAGACGTTTGGTCCCTGGACATTTGGTCGACCGGGCGTTTGGTCGACCGGGCGTTTGGTCGACCGGGTTGTTACTGTTGAAACCAGCTCTCAAAATTATAATCATGAGAGAGAGTGTGAGTTTAATATCTAAATATCTAATATCAACAGTAAACTCTGTCATAATTTGACAGCGAGCGAACCCAGCGACCAAACGTCCGTTTTACCTAACGTCCGGTCGACCAAACGTCCGGTCGACCAAACGTCCGGTCGACCAAACGTCCGGTCGACCAAACGTCCGGTCGACCAAACGTCCGGTCGACCAAACGTCCGGGGACCAAACGTCTTTCGACGAAACGTCCGATCACGGTTATCCTATTGTGAGGACATTTGTGTGGATCATTAGAAAGAGCCAAGGTAAGGTCTCAAAATGTCAAACAAAATTAGAATTACGTTTTGTGTTAGGTTCGATTAAACCTATTTGAGTGTCTGCATCGTAATCAAAGTTCATTTCAATTTGTTTATGTTATGAGCGCGTTGCCGTGCAAAAATAATCTTATATATTTACATTTACTATACGTTCATTAACATGTCCCTTTATTGAATAAATGTAACTCAAACTCAAACTGTGGTGACTTCCATATTACAGTGCGCACCGGAAATAGCGTCTGGGGCCGCTTCCGTAGCCAGCGCTATTACGGTTTGAAATTCATCCATAAATAATATATATATGGCATGCCTGGCTGCGTCTAAAAGAACGGTGCGTCCTTTGTGTGTGTAAAATACAGAAATAGCACTCGTTATTGACACTGCGCCGAATAGTCATGAAAATACGGTAATTCAAATTCTCACCACTGGATAACAACAAGATTGTTTTTCCTGTGCTTGCCAAGTTGAATTTGAGTGATGGGCAAAAACATGTGTCCACCCCCATTCTTCCTGCTTTTTAATTGGTTGGTCAACACGACCCCCTGCCTCTATTTGTGCAGGGCTCCACAACACACACACACGGAAAGTCACACAAACCCATCAAAACCAGTAGGGCTGTGTGACCACGCTGACTGGGGCCAAGTTTTTCCAAGGGGGGCCAGGCGGTCCCCCTCTCAGTTGATTAGGAAACGACCAATAAGGTTATCACAAACTTTCCTCAAACACGGAAAACACCTTGAAATGCGCGCTTTGTGTTTGTCTTTCAGTGTTGGCGGGTAAACACTCCCGCTTACTGGCATCTATCGGACCAATTTTCCATTTCACAGGCCGAGCCCACCCTGAAAACACCCACTGTTTGCAACAACAATACAATACACAGACTCTCATGGGACTTTTCCACAAACACAAATGTGGGTAAAGCACTAAACTCTGTTTATCAGAGTATGCGTAATAAATAATACTAGAAAATGGGATTTCTTGGGTATGTTGTAAGGGGCACTTTTTGGTCAAAAACATTTCCATGAATAATGTGAACATTGTGTTTAAAAGGGCATTTTTGGTTAAAAATATTGAAAATATCTTTCCGCAAACACAAGTGTGGGTAAAGCACTAACCTCTCTTTATCAGGGTACTCATAATAAATAATACAGTGGTACCTCGAGATATGAGCTTAATTTGTTCCGGGACTGAGCTCGTTTGTCGATTTTCTCGTAACTCAAACGAACGTTTCCCATTGAAATGAACTAAAAACAAATTATTTTGTTCCAACCCTCTGAAAAAACACAAAAAACAGGATATTGGATAGGAAAAAAAGTTTTATTTCTTCTAATTCGCCATCTATAAACAAAGTAACAAATAACTAGTGGTTTAATAGTACTAAAATATGTTTAATAGTACTAAAATTATACGAATTAATTCGTTCCAACCCTCTGAAAAAACACCAAAAACAGGATATTGGATAGGAAAAAAAGTTTTATTTCTTCTAATTCGCCATCTATTAACAAAGTAACAAATAACTAGTGGTTTAATAGTACTAACATATGTTTAATAGTACTAAAATTATCCGGATTTCGCAGGGGGGAGAGAGAGAGAGACGGACGGAGAGAGGGGGACGGGGGGGACGAGAGGGGTGGGGGACTTTTTGCATGGCAACGCGCTCGTAACATAACATAAACAAATGTATATGAACTTGGATTACGATGCAGACACACTCAAAAATAAGTTTAATCGAACCCAACACTAAACTTAATTCTAATTTAGTTTGACATTTTGATACCCTTCTTCTCCCGGGTTGGCTCTATTTGCCCCGCCTCCACCCTGACTTTCAGATGAAAACTATCGAGGGTTGTTTGAGTTTGTATTCCCTTCAAAATATTCCCAAAATGATGCACACGAACGTCCTCACAATAGGATAACGCACGACCACTTGCCAACGAGAAGTAGTATATACGCCATTCGCACTGACTAACGGGAAAAAACACTGAAAAAATGCAACGCTCCGCCCAGTGCTCGCAGAGACATTACAAAGAGGGAGTTTCGGCCAGAGACATTACACGAGGGAGTTGAAAAAAATACATAACCACTCATTTTTCTTTGGTGGGCCTGAAAGTCAATGATTTTGTAGGTCCTAGTTCTTAGTAAAAATGATTTCATTTATTATTAGGTTCATTTGAAGAAGCAGGGGCGCTTAAGGTCAATGGAAAAATCTGCTGGAAATACGGGGGGGGTGGGGTGGGGGTAATGTTCCGGATGTATTGGCTACTGGGAAGTTCATCATTCCAGGCTGCTCAGTGGCCTCACATGTCCAATAACTGGCTACATAGCAATATCAGCAGTGTATTAGCAGACCCGACGGATTAGCACCGCGCTGCGTGTTGAAGGGCTAGCGGGTCAGCACACTCTCCAGCTCTGCGGGCGAACTGATTGATGAAAGCGGCCGTAACAAGGTTTCGGAAAAAAAAAAGTAATAGAAATCTTTGCTGAGCTGTCGCCGATTTTGACATAAGCTGCAGCTTTGTTCTCGCCGGCCCAATCAAAACATCACATGTGCGCAAAAGTCTGATAAATGGCACGCTGCCACGGCAAAGTTCAAGTTCCATTTAGATTACGCGGCGTACTGACAGAGAAAAGGAAGAGAAAAATAAAAATCACATTAATGTCACTTTTAACACAGTTGAAACAGCCCTGTAAGGTGAATATACTTGAAAAATGTTCGTTAGTAAATGTAGAGATAAGAACTGGTACTCTATGTTGTTCTGAATTGCGTAGAATTATAATGATCTGTGTTAAATATACATGGCAGTCATGCCGGTTTCAGGTTTGCCGTTTAATTTTTTTGGTCAAAAACTGTTTTTTTTTTAAGGTCAAAAGTGTCAATTGTTGTCATAATATATTTTAAAAATAGCAATCCTTGAATATGTGCACTTTGGATTTCAAATTTGTCAATGGGATGCCGTTTATTTATTTTTTATAGGTCAAAAACAGTGATTTTTTTAGGTCAAGTGTCAATTTTTGTCATAATATATTTAAAAATAGGAATACTTGAATATGTGCACTTTGGATTTCAAATTTGTCAATAAGAGGCTGTTTAATTTGTTTTTTTGGTCAAAAACAGTGATTTTTTGGTCAAAAACAGTCATTTTTAGGTCAAAAGTGTCAATTGTTGTCATAGTATATTTAAAAAATAGGAATCCTAAGGAATCCCTGACTATGTGCATTTTGGATTTCAAATTTGTCAATGGGATTTGATGGAAGGTTTTTCCTAAAAAATGTGTGGCCAAGAGTCAACCCAGCAAAAAATAGTTTGTGGGTCAAAATACAATTTCTATGAGAGTCAGTGGGGAGTTTTTTGCAGACCAAATAACTTGGAGTAAAACAACCCTGTATGTTAAGTCCAGTATTTCCCCATTTTGAAACCAAACTAAGATCTTCCAGTTGAAAAACCTGACATGACTGAGCTCCATTTGCTATTCCGCGCCCAAATATATGTCCGAAACGGCTGTCCGACCTAATTTAAAAAAAACATGTTCTCCAGTTGTATCCACAAAAAGCTTTCATAAAAAGCTGGTGTTACTTCTCAGGTAGTTTTCTCCCATTTGAACGTCAACATTTAATCAAGACCAGGTTTCTTTCACCTTGGTGGATAAGCCATCCCTTGGTGAGCCATTACACTGCAGGACATTGCTTCAGGTAAAAGCCCACACTTGGACTTGAAAGCAAACGGTGCCTTATGTTCATAGCGGGATGAAAAAAAGTGTCCTCCTCTTTCTAACTCACTGTACGTCCCTGCACCTTTGTGTTGGGTTCTTTTTATGAGCTCATTGGAGGGGAGATCTCAAACCAGAGAGCCCTTTCCGTCGCCCCTAGCCTGGTGATCAAAGCTAGTGCCGTTCCACCGTGTCGTTTGATGCTGGGGCAAAAAAAAAGACCCAGGCCCCGTTGGAGGTTTTGATTTCTTCATCCATTCTGTTCTTTAGAAAAGCCAGACCACTTTTAGGTCCAGCTGGAGGGACCTTCATTGGCAAATGAAACAAACGATGGAGGTTTCAAAGTGGTGATCCTCCATAATGAGGTGAGACAGTCAATGATTTCTTGAGAACACCTTGCCTCATCCTACTGAATGCCCAGCGTTAGCGGACAATCTGTTCGCAGGCTGCAGGAAACAAGATGTTCTATTATCTGTTTCACGCTGTACAAAGTGTCCTTTTCAATCTGAAAAAGATTTGGGGCAACAAAACCAGCAGGGGCGCTTGACAGACACTTTTCAATACAGTGGTACCTTGACATACGAGTGCCCCGGCATACGAGTAATTTGAGTTAAGAGTCAAACTTGGAGCAGATATTTATCTTGAGATACGAGACAAATTTTGATATACGAGCAGACAGCGGATGCGAGAGGCTGTTCCTAAGAACATCATGGCCACTGTCTCTCTCCCCGCAACTCCCTTGTGTAATGTCTCTGGTCGCAACTCCCTCTTTGTAATGTCTCTGAAAAAATGCAACGCTCCGCCCAGTGCTCGCAGAGACATTACAAAGAGGGAGTTGCGACCAGAGAGACATTACACGAGGGAGTTGGAGAGAAAGACAGTGGCCTTGATCGTATCTCAAGATAAATATCTGCTCAAAATTGTACTTGCATCTCAAATTGCTCGTATGTCGAGGTACCACTGTACAGGGCTTTTTTTATTTCGCTAAACTGAAGCTCACATATAGAAAGACTGATTCCATTTTGGAGTCTGTGCCCCAGTCGGCCTGCTTTTTCTACTGGGTGACATTCAAGTTTTTGCTGGGGTCAATTTGTCCAACACCTCGTAGACTGCTCTATAGTAGAACATGCAACATTGATGATTCCCTGAAAAGCAACAGCTGCAACCTGCCTTCCTTCTATGGCTTGATGTGACTATATATAGAACACACACTTCCATAACAGGCCTCCTAAAGCGATGCGTTGAACTTATAAACGCCTTTCACACCTACTACTATGTCATAAGCTCTTGAGATTTGAGGTGTGAATAGCCACGGTACAACCAACCCTAGACTATGTCCCGCTACGGCACGTGTGCTATGGATTCATCCTTGAGGTAACAGAAGTCAAGCACAAAGAGGACCAGAAGGTCCAGAAAGGTGGGAAGAAAAGGATCGAGCCAAAAAAAAATGGCAAACAAATGCTTGGGCTTTTTCCAAGAGACCTATTGACGACGTCTCCACTCCGAGTCATGTTGAATGTCAATAAGACGCCGTCTCTCGTTGTGTGATGTGGCAACAAACGAGCAAGCACGACGCAAAGGTTGCGCCAAGCGATGCAGATACGAGCCTCGGGCACCTGCTGCCACAATAGCCCATGTTGACATGACATGACGCAAATCCTTCACGCTGACGTTTGATTGGATTTGGAATGACTTGACGTCGTGCCGTTTCTCTTTTGGGACGCTTTCACTTTTTGAGGAGCAGGAGTCTTAAATGAAACAATAGTAGTATATATGCCATTCACACTGACTAATGGGAAAAGAAACACTGAAAAAAATACAACGCTCCGCCCAGTGCTCGCAGAGACATTACAAAGAGGGAGTTGCGACCAGAGACATTACACGAGGGAGTTGCGGGGAGAGAGACAGTGTCCATGATGTTCTTCTGAGCAGCATCTCGCGTCCGCTGTCTGCTCGTATATCAAAATTTGTCTCGTATCTCAAGATAAATATTTTCCCGAAATTTTACTCGTATCTCGAATTGCTCGTATGTCGGGCCACTCGTATGTCGAGGTACCACTGTACCAAGTCTGTGTCTAGCAGTCTAAGCAGTTGTTGTGTAGTGATGGGCGTGCTCAAGTTGACCCTCCCAGGATAAATAAAGTAAGACAAGAGCCACAGAATGGTGTTGGAGGAGCGGGGGGGGGAGAAAGAAGTTGGCCCAAGGAGTGTCCCGCCGATTCCTGAGGATATCCCTATCGAGTGTCAGCGCTAGCTGGATAAACATACAGTAGCTAAACTATGACTCACCTTTACCAATAATGACTGACTGCTATACTTGTTTGACTAATGCGCAACGTCCATTCAATCTGAATGCTGATCCACCCAATGAGTCACAAGTGGAAATTGAATTTGCATTGTGTCAACTTCACGGTAAGACTATAGCGTGAAATGGCCTTGACCTCAATTACGCCTGCTCGATTCAGACTTCTCAGTGATAATCACTTGACGTACGAGCCTGAAAGTGTTGCTTTTAAAAGGAATGTGGATCCATTCACATTGCCTGTTACTTTAGATTTTAGTTCTCTTTGACCGTGATTTTTTTGAATGATGCTATCAGCACAGAGATAAATTTGACATCTGGACATCAGCCAAGCTTACTTAAATTCGTGCTAAATGTGTACAACCAACAGGCAAAAAGCAGCTGTTTTGGACCCAAATTTGTCACCTTCTAAGCATACTTGGGCTGGTCTTTGGCTTGTAAATGGCTTTCTTAGAAGGCGCCTCTCCCGTGTTAGCTGTATTCAATTTCCGCAGAACTCATTAACACTCCCAAACTTCACTGGTAAGCTTCTCTCACATCTTGAGCCAAATCGAACACACTCCAGACACGTATGTACAAGCCATGTGTGATTTCCCTAGACTGCAAAACAAACCCACATCTTTGTGTATTGACTGTAAATGCACCTTGTTTCTATTACAACGTATACAGTGGTACCTCGACATATGAGTGGCCCGACATACGAGCAATTCGAGATACGAGTAAAATTTCGGGAAAATATTTATCTTGAGATACGAGACAAATTTTGATATACGAGCGGACAGCGGACGCGAGATGCTGCTCATAAGAAAATCATGGCCACTGTCTGTCTCCCTGCAACTCCCTCTTGTAATGTCTCTGGTCGCAACTCCCTCTTTGTAATGTCTCTGCGAGCACTGGGCGGACAATTGCAATTTTTCAATGTTTTTTTTCCCGTTAGTCAATGCAAATGGCTTAAATACTACTTCTTGTTGGCAAGTGGTCGTGTGTTATCCTATTGTGAGGACATTTGTGTGTTATCCTATTGTGAGGACATTTGTGTGCATCATTTTGGGAATATTTTGAAGGGAATACAAACTCAAACAACCCTCGATATTGACTGAACGTCAGTGTGGAGGCGGGTCAAAAAGAGCCAACCCGGCCGGGAGAAGAAAGGTATCAAAATGTCAAACAAAATTAGAATTAAGTTTAGTGTTAGGTTCGATTAAACTTATTTTTCAGTGTGTCTGCATCGTAATCCAAGTTCATTGAAATTTGTTTATGTTGTTACGAAAGCGTTGCCGTGCAAAAAGCCCCTCTCCCTGTCCGAAATCCGTATAATTTTAGTACTATTAAGCACATTTTAGTATACTATTAAACCACTAGTTATGTGTTACTTTGTTAATAGATGGCGAATTAGAAAAAAATAAAATGTTTTTCCAATCCAATATCCTGATTTTGGTGTTTTTTCAGAGGGTTGGAACGAATGAATTAGTTTTTAGTTCATTTCAATGGGAAACCTCTGTTTGAGTTAAGAATCGACATACGAGCTCAGTACCGAGTCCAATTGAATCTATTATGCAAGCTGCTATCATTGGAACTGGTTTCTGTCCTCATTTTAGCGTTTTATTTTCCACCCCGCAATTGTCCCATGCCTGCCAAAAGAAATTGACATGCTAAAACTACAGGCCTTTTAAAATGTCACGACTATATTTAACTTACGCAAGACGCACAATGTCTCTCTGTGCATCCTCCCGGAGAAGTGGATCTGGAACGGCACCAATGTGGACCATAACGAGGCCCAACACAGATGAACTGACCGACTTCAAGGCATGCCAAAAAGTCCGAGTCTGTGATTATGTTACATCCAAGATAAAAGACCCCCTGTGTCTAACACAGCTTGAGTTTACGGCTCAAATAATGCTATCTTTGGCAGACATATCAAAGGGGGAATAGGAGAGGCGATGGGCTAAATCAAATCAAATCAAATCCAATTGAACTAGAATTAGAGGAGCTCAAACGGTTGAATAAAAAGAATATTTTTCCCAAAGATTGCGTAATAGTGCTAACGGTGGCGGTCCGTGCATTTTCTCGTAGCGCCTTCAACGGGTAAAATCCACTTCCTAGCAGCATTTAATGATTAAATACAAATACTGGAGCTTTCAGACATTACAACCGGGCCAGGGGGGTGATTTCCCCGGGAAAAGACAGCAATGGACGTCAATGGCAAAACGGCAAAAATTGCATTAAAATGGGGTAAAATCCACTTCCTAGCAGCATTTAGTGATTAAATACAAACACTGAAGCTTAAATACAAACACTGGAGCTTTTCAGATATCAGAACCGGGCCCACATCGAAGCTAATGCTGAAAGTCGAGCCTGTCCTGTCGTATTTCTGGCACAGTCCGTCTTGAAAATGGCTTTAAATCAACACAACAATATATTTGCTTGTGCAGCACGCTCCAAATACAGTTTGGTAGCTCTGGCTAATGACTAGCCTCATAGTTGGCGAAAGCGATGACGTATCCCTCCGCCTGCGACAAGGCAATGACGTATCCCTACGCCTGCGACAAGGCATTGTGGTGTTGCCAACTTGAAATCTGAATGGTTAAAGCAACAGTCTTATTGGCGCTTGTTTAATGCAGCAGAGCCTGCAGAACTGATTGTGAAGGCCTTGAGGCAGATTTCTGACCCTGACAACAAATAAAGGCTGAAATGTGATTGGTTAAATGTTTCAATATGAAAACACATCTGGAAGCAGTGCAACCAGGGGGAAAGCAATGAAAGGAAGCTAACAGACAATTTGGAATTATTTAATAAGTATCGATGGACAAAATATGATATATGATTCAGATTTTTCTTAGGCCAGCAGAGAAGGCCTTGAAGGCCCTGACGGCCCGCCACTGAGTGCTAATAATGCGGTTGACTTTTGTTTCAGTCAGGTGATGTTCTCACTACAGTGGACACGAAACCAAGACCCAGACTGGCACCACTATGTCAATTGTAATTGACAACAAAAGCCTGGTGGATGCCAGCAGACAACTTGGATCGTTAACTAAAGAGCTGAAGTAGAACAAGGCAGTTTCATCCAAATAAAATGTCATTTCTTTCCTAAGCACCCCCATTTTGCAATCCCTCCCACGAGCTTCTTCCCTCTTTCATCCCACGACCCATTTAACTGCAGGGTTCTGCTCAGGTAAACCTGCACTGATATCATTATGCTCCCATTAAAGCCCCCCTAGTGTATCCAGGGCATCCAAAACTAGGCCAAGAAGTCATCTCACTTGGCAGAGGGGGGAAACATGCTTTTCAAATACGCTCTAGCGAAGACAGGCCAGGCAAAACTAGTTGAATAAGAAGTTCTTTTAGCACGCTTGAGTGCTCTCAATCTGGACTATTGCGGGTTGAATATTTGTTTTTTATAGACTTAAACACAACACTATAGATATTAGAGCTGCAAAGATCAATGGATCAAATTGATGAACCGGTGATTCGTAATATAACATAAACAAATTTAAATGAACTTGGATTACGATGCAGACACACTCAAAAATAAGTTTCATCTAACCTTACACTAAACTTAATTCTAATTTTGTTTTAATTTTTTATACCTTTTGTTCTTCCGGCCGGGTTGGCTGTTTGCCCCGCCTCCAACTTGACTTTATATATAACTCTCGTATTCGCTACGGCATTCGCGCTGAGTGACGGGGGGAAAAAATGGAAAAAAATGCAACGCTCCACCCTCTGCTCATAGATATGTTATACACGAAAGAGATGCGGCAAAAAAGACAGTGCGCTAAAATCATAAACAGCCCTTCATGTCTTGGCCACCTGGCTTTCTCGCATCTCGAAATTTGTCTCGTCGATCGAGATAATTATTTTCTCGAAATTTCACTCGTATCTCGAATTGCTCGTATGTCGGGGTGCTCTTATGTCGAGGTACCACTGTACTTAGTTGGACTATTTTGGGAGCATACATTGACATACGTACATTTTGAGGCTCCTTCTGTGAGCATTGAGAACAAGCTAGCGCTCAGATATATCATCCAACAAATCCTATAAAACAACGATTGCCTAATTGATATCAATACCTGACGAGTTGCTTACCTGTTGGGACAGTCAAGTGTACGTTGATGTTGTTGATTTGATGTCGAGAGCTGTTGAGAGAGATGTTATAGAGTCAGAAACACAACCTCAACAACATCTACAATTATCTTGCCACGCATTCAATCTATGTTATCCCATGAATCAATTCATCAATCGATTATTCAATGACTTCAATGATCGAAAAGTGCACCCTTAGTAGAAATGAAGACAATGTTTACAGTGTAGCCAGCAGCTCTACATGACTGTTTACTGCCAATAAAAAAAACATTAATGGGGCAATTCAATTTATTGAGCATGGATGGTCGAGAGAAGCAGGCAGCCATCTGTCATGTTGAATTTCCTGGCCTATTACGAGGCTGCCTGTAATGTTATTTGCCCACTGGTTCTTTATGAAGAGCTAATACAGCAGTTGGACAGGCTTCCACTGCGGGAGCGCTCTCGTGTCTTTGCTAATAATGCGTCAAAACAGCTCTCTGCTCATTTGTGACTTGGAGGCATGATGACGCTGGCTCACGTCTCGCTGACGTTTACACTCTATGTGGTCAGCTGTTAGTTCTGTATGACCGTGACCAAGATCAACAGTAGAATGTGACCAGGCTCCCTGTCTCGCTTTGGGTCTGTGACTCTACGTCTGGTCAACTCTCACTTGTGTGTGTGTGTGTGTGTGTGTAACAGAAGGTTAAAGCAAGGCAGCCAAATTATGGCATGGGAGAGGCCGAGTGGGACCATCAAAATGCTGTTTGGACTGAAACTCTTGGCAGTCTGGAAGGCTGAACATCAACACAGGGACTTGGTCTAAATGTTCTGCTAGAACAGAAGCAACTCTATCAGGAGAAAATGAAGTTCTCTCACGCCATTTCCAACAGCAATAGCTCAGGATTTGGCCTTGGAGCCACAGACCGGTTAGGTTCAGGTGTCGAGGTTTCTATCCGCAGTTGTTTCCCATGTTCTCCCCATGCCTGTGTGGGTCTTCTTTGGGGACTCCAGTTTCCTAGCACAACCCAAAAACATGCATGCTAAGGTATGGGTACGAGCGTGAAAGGTTGTTCGTCTCATTGTGTCCTGCGATTGCATAGGATACTCCAGCAGTCTCTACTTTGGTCTGAACCAAAGAAAGCGTACTATGGACTTTCCTGGTGTGAATATACTCTTGGTCTAGTTCCTGTTCTGGTCTTGGGTTTGTCCCGTGTACGACATGACACTGATATATCCGAAAACCCGATGACAATCCATTGCACTAAATCATTTGAGAAATACTCCAAAGACAAACAAAATGGAATTGATGTGTTGAAACAGTAGAAGAATACATTCATATTCAGCTTCAAAGGAAATGTTCAAACTAAGATGATATGATTTAAGGTGCAAAAGTATGTCCAAAAACCTTCCATTGATCTTTCAAAGTGCAATTACAGCTTGCAGGTGTTTCTTTGGCCCGAAATCAATCAACAGGCGGAGAAGCGTCCAGCCCGAGGCCGTCAGAACATCAAGCCAGATTACCCCCAAGCCCCTGTCAATCAGGATGTATTGGTGGAGACAGTGAATTGGAGGGAAATCACTTGGAATCTCGTTAGGGTTTATAGCATTATTCCAGGTGAGGGCTGGTTTGAATGTGATCTCTCTCCCGGGGGAAAACTGTGGAGACGATTAGTTAACCCCATCTAACCCGAGGTGTTGCTAGACCTGATCTCACTACATCCTGAGCTTCGTCTTTCTAGTCTTTCTTGGTCTGGATTAGGATTGTTTTTGTATTTGGGTCCAATCTCAAACTGATTGTGCTGGTCTTTCAGTGGAAGCGAAAGTGAAATAAAAGAAAAACAACCCCAATACAAAGATCTTCATGGACACTTTGTACCTCTCCGATACGCAAAACCAGTAGTCTTGTAAGGTAAGCTACCTGGAACGTCGGTGAGTCTCAATTGGAGTTATTCACAAATTACAAATTCCAATGTACAACGATCAAGTGGTATGACATCACTGGGCAATGATTCAGTTGTGATCTTGCAGTCCTGCAAAGGAACAGCCACACATTTGTGGGCCTTGCACTTTTGGACCAGAGAACGAACACCTCTCTCCAGTAATGGCAAACTAATACGAGAAAAATAGAACACACACACACTCTCTTGTTTACACTCCCATGGCCGTGATGACACGCACTTTTGGAACTCATGACCACACCAAACATGAAAATAGCAGCCCGCTGGTCAGTCTAGACATTTTCTATTTTGCTGGACTCCCCACAAGTGACTTTGTGCATGAGGTTGTTGCCTCTTGCATAAGGGCCTCCTACACGTGCACCATTGGAACGGTTGGATCTTTTGATTTCGTGAACACGTATAGGGCGACTTTTGTTTAGGCTGACGCATCATGGAAAGCGTGGCTCACCTCGCTCTGCCTTATAAGGTAGCGGCACTGTCTCACGGGAGAGAAATGAGATGTTGTTACAGTCTCTGGCCATATAGCCACTAAGTATGCAGCGGTCTGCATGAGTGTGTTTGAGTAAATGGTGAGTATGCAGGGAAGCTGGCTTGTCTGTCTATTTAGGGGAAAGAAATGATCCCATGGTCCATTAGGGGGGAGGAGACTTAAGATACACTATTGCAAAGGTATTGCTAAAAGACAAGAGAAGCTATGATAAACAGCTCGGGAGGATACTTTTGATATGGCTCCAACTCCCATGTTTGACTATCCCTCATCACATTCCGCTCTTCTCTTGGGGGTCCGCAGTCAGATTAACCCCAAGTCCTGGTATCTCACAAGAAGGGAGTTTAGAGGGGAGTTGTGAGCCAATTGCCTAGTTCCCTCCGTTTCTTTTTGATTTATACAACTTCAAAGAACAGGACAAGCCGGTCGGTATAGGGAAATGAATGCACCTAGTAACCGAAAAGATAGGTCAGATTAGGGTCTGGCAGGGAAGAGTGAGTACGCGGGAAAGAGGGTTTAAGTTTAATGCACCAGTGGGCAATTAATCTGCATCAATTGGAACAAAGACCAGGACTCAGTGTGCCCCTTTTGTGGAATAACTGCCCACCACTCAACCTTACTTTAGGGACACCATACACATGGTAAGCACTCGGATAGGAAGAGGGAAGGTAGGTCAGATTAGGGTGTGGCAGGGGAGAGTGAGTGCGCAGGAAGATACAAATAGCATTTCCTAGAATGCAAAAAAGGCAGAAATGGGAAGCAATAGTGGATGTGATCCTGCGGGTAAACATGAGCCAATAGAGAGAGAGAGTCAGGACAACCCAACCAGCCGCTGACTCACTTGTGAGCAGGGTCATCTCCAGGTTGACCTGACACTGACCCAAGCTTGTTATAAGTCCTAAAAGTTAGGAGTGGAGGAAATATAAGCAGATAAAATAGGATTGCTTTGCTCTAAAGCCATCCATTGCTGGGACCCCCTCCCCTCGTTCAGGCTTAGGGGCAGATTATGGCATATGATATTGAATCCTCTTTGGTCTGTAGCTATTGTGTGAGTGTTTAAAGCTAGCCCAGCAGGGGGGTCAACGGACGGGTTTGGTTGACTGTCCCCCGTGCCTGGATAGAGGCAACTCCGGGGGTCGGCTGACCTCGCTTGAGTGGGCCATTTTCAGGTCAGGAGTTCAGCGGGGGGCTAAGTAATGACCTTCAATCAGCAGCCATCGTTTACCGGTGGGACGCATGGCTGCTCCTACACAGCTTAGGTAGAGGGTGGGGGACTTAGCGTCACTCTGCACTGATGAAGCGCCATTCCATTTACATCATGTCCTGATGACATAGCCTTTGGATTTTGGGTTCAACAAGGGAGCTTTAAGTGAGTGTGCGTTTAAGATGGCCTTTCTTCTTTCCCACTAAACTAGTCGAGGTGTAAAACACACCTGCAGTAAATGTCACAGGAGATGCAAACAGTTGGTTTTGGTCAAAGCCGGTGTTTAGCCGCAAACACAGTGCAGGTTGGTCTGACACGAGAGGCGGACCTTTTCCATTTGGCAGACGCTGGCATGCGCTGACTGATTTACAAGGTTATGTCACGCTCTTGTAAACTTTCGAATGCTATAAAAGTGCCCGATTGACAGGTCAACATGAACTTGTGAGCGGTGACAGCTTTTTGTTTGAAAGGTTGCCATCTCAACTGGAATACAAACAGCCGCTAAGTCACGACCCGCATCCGGAAAGGATACTTTCAAGTTTTAGTATAAAACGGGCAGGCAAATGTTGAAAAAAAAAATAACGGACTTCACTAACTCTTTGGTCTTAAAGCGTATGACCTTGATGTCGGCTTTTTTTTTCAGGAAGTATTTTGTCCTTCCTGGAACTTTGGTGGAAAATAGAGTTAGCGTCTCTTCTCTTCATGTGGTGGTGGGCAATTTTTTTTACCCCTAGACGTTCCCCTTGCTTGGAAGATAATGTATGGGTGGGGGCGAGGAGTGTGGTTGTAGAGCGGCTTGGTTTTCGATTTCAGTCGTGCAGCGCACTGAACTTTCCTGCACCTGTTGCTCATTTTTGACCAGTCGCTCTCTAGTGCGGGTTGTTCCATACAGAATCGAAAACATACACCATTGCATCCATGTGTGTATGTTGATGAGCTGTGACGGCAGTTTCACCCGCGCTCATTTGTCGCCGTAGGCTAGTTTAAATAAGCTAAAAAAAAAAAAAAAGAACCCAGGCGGCCAAACATCCATTATTCAGTGCCAACCTCTGTTTAGCCAATGACAGCCTGCGCAAATGCCCGCCCTGTAATAAGAGCGTTTACTGCAAAACACATGTCAAACTATGTCATGCCACACATACATCAAAGTCAGAGCATTTTCAGGAAAACAAACTACCGTATGCTTAAATGTTGGCGGCGCTATTCCGGTTTGGGTTGGTTGTCACCCTGGCTCTAATTGGACCAGAATATCAGTAATGAAATCAACAAAGCTACAGTTTTCTTTCACATAGTGGCTTACCAGCTTTTAGCCCAAAAACACTCAACTTAACATATTTTGCTGTTTAATATACCCCCCCCTCCCCATTTAATATACCCGGGTATATTAAACGGCAGGGGTATATTAAATGGCGCACAAATGGGAAGGTACAATCCACTACGCACTCTTTATGCCGTTATCAACGTTTTGCAGACTAAAACTACTTACTGCTCAGGTTAAAACTTCTTACTGCTGAATAAAGTCTGACTTGGAATTTTAATGAACTTAAGTATCTATAATTATGCCCCCATGAACACCATAGAAATCTTGCCAAAAAAGCTGAGTTGCCGTTTAATATACCCGGGTATATTAAACGGCAGGGGTAAATTAAATGGCGCACAAACCGGAGGCTCAAAAAAGCAAAAATAATTTAATATACCCGGGTATATTAAACAGCAAAATGCGGCAATTAATTATCCCTGTAAAGCAGGGGTGTCAGACTCGGGTTGGTTTGCGGGCTGCTTTAACGTCAACTTGATTTTAAGTGGGCCGGACCATTTTAGTTATAATATTTAGATTTTTTTTTTATAAATTGATTAAAAGAACTGGATTAAATATTCATTTTTTTATAGATCAAAAACAATGTTTATTTTAGATTTTTTAAATATATTTTTAGATTTTACAAAATGATTTTTGAACTAAAAACACAGAAAAAAATGGATTAAAACATTACAATTATTGATTTAAAAGGGGGAAAATCAGGAAATTTAATATACATCTATACTCGTCATTTTAATTTGATCCTAAAACAGAAAGTCGGCACTCATGATTTACTTTCCCGGGCCACACAAAATGATGCGGCGGGCCATATTTGGCCCGCGGACCGCCACTTTGACACACGTACTGTAATGAATGAATGACTTGCAAGATAATTCCTATTCAACTGACCCCGATCTCTACGTTAGGCTACGTTAACCCAACCTGGGCAATGTTGAGCATTTTTCTATATTTTGCAGAGCTATTTCTATCCGCCGGCTGGCTTCAAAAACGCTGAAATTATATCGTCAGCTGACTGCCAGCATGTTGTCACTTGTATCAAACGAGCACCGGCGTGCATGTTTTTACGAGCGGACATGCTCATGTGGTTTTGAATGTATAATACATACATATCCTGCCAAGCTCCCGCTGCAGACCGTCGGCATGGTTCGAAGCCGTCTTTGTTTCATCTAATTAAAGAGTGCGCCCTGCCCGGCCCGGTTGGCTCGCTAGCTGGTTATTCCTGGCAAAAAAAATTGACCCAAGCATCATTAGCAGTCAGTGCCCTCCTTCGTAGTTAGTCTTTCCCGTCCTACTCGCTCTTTATTTATACCCAAAAAGCATGTCAGTGTTGAACAAAGAGAGGAAGCGCCCCTGACATTAGCTTCTTATAAAGTTATTTTTAGTCCCTGGGTTATATCGGGCGCTATTCTGCCAGATTTAGAGGCGGGTTAGATGTGTGCGCGGCGTTTGGAGCGCAACCGGTTGGGGTTATTCACTTTTATTGTACAAGCAAGCATGGCTGATTCCCATGGTCTTTTTTTGCCTTTTTAGTTTGCTACTCGCCTGTGCCAGATTCTCTCTCCTTGTTGCGTAATGACTTTTCTGTGGAAGCCTCTGAGTGTGAAATACTAGCGACGTTCCGCGTGAGCGGTTGCACGTTGCCTGTGTTTTATTTTTTCCTGACGATATTTTGCCCTCTGCTGCAGCAGTTTCATTGGTCGAATTGTCCGTTTTGGATAAAGGATGGGCTTTTACTGGGAGTTTTTGGGTGTCACCTGAACTCTTAATGGTTGTTTCATTTGGAATGATTGGGACACTACAGAATATAGAGTTGATTTGGGTTTTTTGGGGGAAAATATGTCCACAGGAGCGCACCCCAAGTTCAATTGGTGTTTCATAGCCAAGAGCTTTTGAAATCGTTGTTGAATTGAATGAGAATATCAACACTGTCTAATCTAAGACATGGCTATAATACTATGATACAAATCTAATCTAATCTAATACAGTGGTACCTTGACATACGAGCAATTCGAGATACGAGTACAATTTCGGGCAAATATTTATCTTGAGATACGAGACAAATTTTGATATACGAGCAGACAAAATGTCAAACTACTTTGAAATCCATATAATTTTAGTACTATTGAACATTTTAGTCATATTAAATCACAAGTTATGTGTTACTTTGTTAATATATGGCGAATTAGAACAAATCAAACATTTTTTCCAATCCAATATCCTGTTTTTGGTGTTTTTTCAGAGGGTTGGAATGAATTAATTTTGTTTTAGTTCATTTCAATGGGAAACATTCGTTTGAGTTACGAGAAAATCGACATACGAGCTCAGTCCCGGAACGAATTAAGCTCGTATCTCGAGATACCACTGTACTATACCAGTTCTGCCTTGCTGAAACCACTTAGTAGACAATGTACGATATTTATAAAAACGTGAGGTGGCGTAGACATTCATTCTCCCATTTTCATCCCATCTTCATTATGTGGTTGTCTACTTTTGCTCCCAGTCAAAGAAGTGGGCGGCAACACTCGTTATTGCTGCATCGTGGCGCTGAGTGGGCGGGTAAATAGTCTCCAAAGTAAAAGATGCGTTAGCATAAACATTGGTAACGCATTGATTTCTGTACCTGCACGCGCGTAATTCTATTCCCTTACACATTACTGGGTGAACATTCAAAGAAGGAGCAAGTGAATGTCTTTTTAGGTTCGCGCACCAAACCAGAGGTCAAAGCGAGATGGTCTATCTCTCTCTCCCTTTCGAAATCCGTATAAATTTAGTACTATTAAACACATTTTAGTAATATTAAACCACAAGTTATGTGTTACTTTGTTAATAGATGGCGATTAGAAGAAATAAAACTTTTTTTTTCAATCCAATATCCTGTTTTCGGTGTTATTTTCAGAGGGTTGGAACTAATCAATTTGTTTTTAGTTCATTTCAATGGGAAACGTTCGTTTGGGTTACAAGAAAATCGACATACGAGCTCAGTCCCGGAACGAATTAAGCTCATATCTCAAGGTACCGCTGTAGTTTGAAAAAAAAAAACAGCTCAAATGAACAGTTGACAGTTTTGGAGTGGAGTTTTTTTGGTTGGTCTGACTCTCCTTCAAGACTTTTGGAGACTCCAGCAACATACAGATGTTGAGAGTTAGTGGTAGAGCGAGGGGCCTGCAGAAGGGCCGATGCTGTGGCTTGGAAGCGCCCCAGAAAGGCCCCTTTCTCCTCCACTAGCTCCTCTCCTCCCTTGTTATTGTTTTGACTGACTTTGTGTGTGTGTGAGCGGGTTCATGTTGGGGTAAGGCCCTGCCTATTATGTCTGAGTATCTTGGAATCTAGGTCAGGATTCAAGCTCATCTTTTCCACCCTCTCTCTCTCTCTCCCTCTCTCTCTCTCTCTCTCTCCTGCCATGACCACTGCCAAAAAAATCTTTAATCTGGCGCTGCCTTTTGCACTCCTCGCCGTCTTGATCGATGCCGTCGCCCGTCTACTAAACCTTCCTTTGCTCCTCCTCCCCTCCTATCTCGGTCCTGTCTCTTGGCGCCAAATGCCAGGCATTTATCTGGGATAAGCAGATGTCCCCTTTCCTGCAGGGAGAACGACGGGGGAGGTTTAGGGGGGTGTTTTAAAGAGACGACGTAGACGGAAGTCGATTTTTTTTTTGCGGATTCTTCCTTTGAATGTTCATTCTTCGGAAAAAACTTTCGTCTGAGGTCGGGATTGGTTGTTTATTGGTTGAAACTTCTGTCGTTTATCACTTTGATTTGATCGGATCCAAATTTGCTACGCTAGTTCCAAATGTAAGGTGGAAAATCCCATTGGACAAGGCGATTTGCGTGTTGCGCTGCTGACGGTTTTGATCCGATATGACATTGTTTTAACTTGTGCTGTCTCAATTTAATACTCAGTGATGGTAAGGGCGCATGACACAGCTATTTTTGGAGTGTTGGACAATATTAAAATTTGGCATGAGATCTGAGGAGCATGTTTTTAGTGTCATGGTGCTTTTCGGCTACTGTCAATCAAAGCACAAAGCAAAGATGTCCGCTGAGTGGGACAAATTTGCTTTAGAAACCAATGATTTCTAATAGCATCGTTATGTCATGTTGAAAAAAAGCATTACTCAGATACTCAGCATTGTTTTGGACACCTAGAACAACGTAAATACTTTCTGATGCACTCAAAAGATATCAACATATTTTCAGACGAGTTAAACCTGAGTAGAAGTCACAGTCGACATGTCATTCAGAAAAAAACAACAACAACAAAAACTCTTAACCAATGTTCCCTCTAAGCTGGGCGCGTGCGCAATTGCGCACTACTCTCGTCTTCTCTGCGCACAGTAAATCATATGGAGCGCACAAAATAAAATCCCTTTTTTTTTTGCTGTGAGGCTAACGCGCGAACCACTCATCCGCCGGGCCACCCATTCATAGATATTAATCATTACATTTTATTATTACTAAATCATTTACGTGTAGTAGACATGCACCTGCTTATGGCAGGTGTGATACTGGTGTGTGCCCATAGCGAGCAATGATGATGTTGCTCACACCGGTACTCAGTGTGCTCAGGGAGGTTGTCTTTCTGCCCAGACAAACAAAAAAATAGAGGGAATATTGCTCTTAACATGAACTCCTTCAAGAATTTGATGCATGTTGCGAATCCGAGTGACTCCTCAAAAATGTCAACCCCCATGCCACCTTATCTCAGGCATGTCAAACAAGAGACGAACTTCATTCTTTGCGTGCCGCAAACAAGCAGATATTAAGATTGCCGCTAAAGACGGTCATGCGTCAGGCAGGACACTCAAGGGACAAATAAGCAGACAGATAATGTCCTTTAAAGTGAAAGAGCTGTGTTTTCTTATACAATCCTGATAGCTGACAGCCATGACTGGCGCGTGGGGGGGCCGGAGGGGGGGGTTGGAAGTCGGAAGTCATTGTTACCCGCCGCCTATCCCAAGTTATCACGTCTAAGAGATGTGGCGCTGTCACTGGGTTCACTGGCTTGAATGGCGCGTGTTGGCAGGTGGGGGTCACCCACCCGATTGGTGGCCAGATTTAGTTGCTTTTAAAGATGAAACCAATTGAAATATAACATCCGATCTTCTAGTCAGGCATCCGGATGGGCACCGCGCAATTGTCGTCTGGAGTGCTTAATGAAGCGACAAATGACAATCGTGCAAGCCCTTCTTTTCGATCGATATGGCGCTCAACCGTCTCATTGACACAACAGCAAAATCATTATCCTCCTCCGTCACATCCAATTCCCACTCGACTACCAGACGGACGCATATAATTAGATCGGCGACATTATCGGCAAGGGTCAGAGTCCCACCTCGGGGCTTCTTGGGCAATGGCAACCCCCGGCGAGCCACGGAAGGGTGGGGGGGGACAAGGACACGATGAAGCGACCAATTAGAGGTCGCTCAGGAATGGCGCTGATATCTGCGAGGCTGCCAACAATGTGACGCCTCGCAAACAGAAAGAGGAAGTGATAAGAGGTTGTAAAAGGCAGCTCGACGAGAGACTCAAGGTGGTAAAGTGAACTAACTAACTAACTACAGTGGTACCTCGACATACGAGCAATTCGAGATACGAGTAAAATTTCCAGCAAATATTTATTTATACGAGACAAATTTTGATATACGAGCAGACAGCGGACACGAGATGTTGCTCATAAGAACATCATGGCCACTGTCTCTCTCCCCGCAACTCCTTAGTCTAATGTCTCTGGTCGCAACTCCCTCTTTGTAATGTCTCTGCGAGCACTGGGCGGAGCGTTGCATGTTTTTTTCCCGTTAGTCAGTGCGAATGGCAGAGCGATCACTATTAATAATAATAATAAATAAACTCATACTACTTCTCGTTGGCAAGTGGTCGTGCGTTATCCTATTGTGAGGACATTTTTGTGCATCATTTTCAGAATATTTTAAAGGGAAGACAAAAGCAAACAACCCTCGATAGGTTGCATCTGAAAGTCAGGGTGGATATCCTGTTTTTGGTGTTTTTTCAGAAGTTTTGGAACAAATTAATTTGTTTTTAGTTCATTTCTATGGGAAACGTTCGTTTGAGTTGCGAGAAAATCGACATACGAACGAATTAAGCTCGTATCTCAAGGTACCACTGTATTATTAAACTTTGTTGGTTCTTTTGAATGACTGTCTTGTTGTTGTGACGCCCTGTTATTATTTTCACCACTGTAACTAACTAACTAACGCCAAGACAGGAATTCCTATTACTAAGTGTCTTTGCATTTCAGGAATTGCGTGTAAACAAACATGTTCTGTGAAAAGGAAGAACGGTCCTAAAATATTTGCTCTACTGGCAGTTGATATGAATAAGTTAAGCTAACACATCGTTCGTTGCACCTGTACAAAAAATGTGGTGACGTGTTGCAGGGACAACCCTAGCATCGCAACAACATACCCAATTTTGGCAATGGTTGCTAAGCGACCGAGAACGTAGTATCCTAGTGCCTGATTCTGGACAGTTTGGATAATAGAGGGAGCTGGTGATTTTTTTTCATGCTACAACATTAAGGATTTTACAGTCTAAAAACGATGAAAACACACATTTCCACGGCGACGATATTTGGTATCAGGACTCACAATTCTGGGATCCAGTAAAAGGGTTACTTACTGATTCTGGTTGGAATCTGGTTCACAGTGATAGAATGTGATCGCTAATGTTAGCTTTAACAAGGGAGTAGAGGTTTAGCACGGTCTTACAGCTGAACAAGAGATATTGATATCAATATTTGGTATCAGGACTCAATTCTGGGATCCAGTAAGAGGATAACTTACTTATGTTCACTGTGATAGAATGTGATCGCTAATGTTAGCTTTTACACGGGAGTAGAGGTTTAGCAAGGTCTTCCAGCTGAACAAGAGACATTGATTGTTGATGGTATGTTCTGAATGGGGTAGGCCACGCCCACTACTTTTGAAGATTATAGGACGATTCCATGACCTGTACAGACCAGACCTCCTAGTCTAGGACCATATCCCTATTTGAATTTCATTTTTTTAGGACAATACTTTTCAAAACGAAGCTCCAAATTGAATCGTTGGGTTACCGCGTCACCTACGCTTGACCTTTGCTGCAAAATTATTTTAGTGCGGTTTAAAAATCCACCCATCCCATCTTAATGACACACGCCAATGCCCTGTAGCTCATTTAATCATCGCAAGCCTCGCACTAATCATCCAATGACCATTACTGTGAGGACGGGGGACAATTCTCTAGTTTATTAGTCAACAAATGCCGTCAACTTGTTCCTTTTTCATTCCCATTTCCATAATTCGTTCACTGACTTATTAAGAGGATAATCCCTTTGTTACATGGTCGCCACAGTGGAATTCACCAGGGAACAGGGGGGTGGGCTTTAAAAGCGAGGAGGGGGTCATATTAGGACATATGAACTCCTTAGCCCTTCCCTCCTCCTCCTCTTCATCCTTCCTTCCTTCCTCCACCCTCGCCGCGTCAGCTGCTTGTGAATACTAATGATTAATTGCTTATTTGCTAGGCCGGGCTATGATTGGCATGTGCGCGGAGTGGACTTGACGAGCCGCCAAAGCTGTCAGACGGGATGCACGACGACAACAACAGCAGTGAGAGAGAGAGAGAGAGAGAGAGCTTGATAGTAAATAGTCTGCAGATCAGAAGCGTCTGAAGCTTTTACTACTAAAGCCACACATTGCAGGCTGGGACGCAGCCACGGCACCCTTTTATCGAAGGTTCAGACACATAAAAGAGGTTGGGGGGGTTGTCCTAGTCGCTAGTCCTTACATACGTGTGCGTGGATATGGGGGCTCCCTTTTCGGATTTCCTCACGAAATTCTGTCAAAAGCTTGATGAGCTCAATTTACATATCAAAGGTGGAGAAAAATATATGGAGTGGTTTATTTGATGTTTACAATAGTCCATATGTGTCAAAGTGGCGGCCCGGGGGCCAAATCTGGCTCCGCCGCATCATTTTGTGTGGCCCGGGAAAGTAAATCATGAGTGTTGACTTTCTGTTTTAGGATCAAATTAAAATGAAGAGTATAGATGGATATTAAATTTCCTGATATTCCCTCTTTTAAATCAATAATTGTATTTTTTCATCTATTTTTTTCTGTGTTTTTAGTTAAAAAATCGTTTTGTAAAACCTAAAAATATATTTTTAAAAAAGCTCAAATAAACATTGTTTTAGATCTATAAAAAACTGAATATTCAGGGCTTTTAATCCATTCATATAAAAAAAATCTAAATATTATATCTAAAATGGTCCGTGCCACATGAAATTGAGTTGACGTTAACGTGGCCCGCGAACCAACCTGAGTCTGACACCCCTGCAATAGTCGCTACCATTCCAGTAAGACGGTTTTACGAACGTTGGCTGTAATAGAAGCTAGCTGTGTAATTGGCTGTTGCAGCTGACCAAAACATGATCAATACGTGGTCAATATTTGGCGATATGACAGTAGAGGGTTCCAAATTTCGACTAATGTTACCTTTTACACGGGAGTAGAGGTTAAGCAAGGTCTTACAGCTGAACAAGAGATATTGATATCAATATTTGGTATCAGGACTCACAATTCTGGGATCCAGTAAAAGGGTTACCTACTAATGTTCACTGTGATAGAATGTGATGGCTGTATAGTTACAGCTGACCAGTAACAGGTTTGCAAATCCTGACAAATATTAGCTTCTCCATAAAATGTAGCAAGCTGTTACAGCTGACCAAGAGATATTGATAACAATGTCAATATTTGGTATTATTACAGTAACAGGGTCATAGAATAGCAAATGCGTGAGTGAGCTTGATCTATAAATAGACGCTAGCTTTTGAGCTAGCTGTTACAGCTGACCAAGTGATATTCATATGTCAATAATTAGTATTATCACAGTAAAAGGGTATGAATGTTAGCTTTTGACGCAGGAGTAGAAGCTAGCACTCTGGCTAGTTGCGTCAGATTCACACAGCAAGAAGCATCCAATCGACTAAATCACGTGTATGAAGTGGTCCGACGGCTCAGACCTATTTTATAGGAGATAGGAATGTTGCATACGTAGTATTAATCCCCCTTCGACGCCCAATGGGGTCACGGCCCGTGCTCACCGGGCTTTATGATCATCTCATTTCACACATTGTAAGGATACAAACAACCAGAAATTCGATCGAAATTTTCATCGTACCTCGAGCATGTCGTAAGTAGAGCTAATCGTACGTCGAGGTACCACTGTACCTAGATTTTATGGTGCTTTTATTTTGGGCTTTTAGTAAATCCGTGGGGGAACCCAAACTAAAATGATGGGCGCAACAACAGCAATTTAACTAAACGGATGAAAAAGCCACAAAGGCTTGTTACATCATTTCGGGCTTCTCGGCCAATAGCAAAATGGAATTGAATTTATTTTTTGGTTGCTCATTAAAGTCCAATCTATGGAATTAAGTAACGGACCCCCAGTTGCAAATGAATTTGTATTCTGGCTCTGATTCACTTGCTTGGATTCCATGCCTTTTTATTTTGCGGCTTTCGCTACCGCACTGCATTTTGCTGCTGTAACGGGGGGGCAAGCCTCGTGCAAGATCCGAGGGGTATAAAAAAATAAATAAAAAAATTGGCAAATGGGAAGCAGGGATGCAGCGGAGACGCCGAGGCAGGGAGAGGCGGGGGAAGCGAGGGCGACGTGTCCTCAAACACCCTCTCGGAGAAACACAGATGATGAGAATGAGCAGTGCGGCGTGGTCGGTCGGGAAGGAGGTTAGTATACCATTCGGAATTGGATAACGCCCGCCTGGCCGCGGTTTCACATGACGACAACTCAGTGAATGAAAATAGCAGATTAACTGAGATATGGGGCGAGACAGATGGTGCTCATTTAATCTGTCGTGCGTAAATCCCACACATATGATGGATTTACCACGGAAGTAGCATAGGTGAAGTGAAATGGTTTCGTCCAGTGGATACGACAGCCAATTAGGAGTCGATAAGGTTGCTTTTTTGGGATGCGGAGGAGGTGCTAGGGAAACAAAGGGGACAAAAACCATAGAAATGGTCTGCAGTCTGAGCTGCAGTGTCACCCTGCGTCGTTGATTTTTTTTTTGGGAACAATTTGCCCTCACGGGAATAAAATGTCACACTACCCTGCCAGCTTTGACTACACACACCCCCCGCCCGCCCTTCGCCACGCTAAGCAGCGCCGTCTCTCGCTTCCTCTCACTTCCCGTCGCCGTTTCCTCCCTCCACTCACTTCACGTCTCATCAGCCTCCTCTCGAAATTTGCGGCAAGAAGACGGCGTTGGCCGTTTTGACACAAAAGACGCTTTGGTGGCCCGCTTTTGATAGTTTAGGACAAGGGTGTCAGACTCGCCGGACCATTTTAGATATATTTTAATTTATTTTTAAATAAATGGATTAAAAGAACTGGATTAAAAGCTCTGAATATTCAGTTTTTTATAGATCTAAAACAATGTTTATTTTAGCTTTTTTAAATATATTTTTAGCTTTTACAAAAATATTTTTGAACTAAAAACAGAAAAATTTGATTAAAAAATTACAATTATTGATTTAAAGATTTTAAATCAATTTTGAGAATATTTTGAAGGGAATACAAACTCAAACAACCCTCGATATTGACAGCTTGATATAGTCAGTGTGGAGGCGGGGCAAAAAGAGCCAACCCGGGAAAAGAAAGGTATCAAAATGTCAAACAAAATTAGAATTAGGTTTAGTGTTAGGTTCGATTAAACTTATTTTTGAGTGTGTCTGCATCGTAATCCAAGTTCATTTAAATTTGTTTGTTATGTTACGAGCGTGTTGCCATGCAAAAAGTCTCCCCTTCTCTCTACACTCCACAAAATCTGTCTAATTTTAGTTCTATTAAACACATTCTAGTAATATTAAACCACAAATTATGTGTTACTTTGTTAATAGATGGCGAATTAGAACAAATCAAAATGTTTTTCCAATCCAATATCCTGTTTTGGGTGTTTTTCAGAGGGTTTGAACGAATGAATTTGTTTTTCATTCATTTCTATGTGAATTCGTTCGTTTGAGTTACGAGAAAATCGACATACGAGCTCAGTCCCGGAACAAATTGAGCTCATATCTCGAGGTACCACTGTATTTAATTTTATTGCTGTGGTGGCCAGCATTCCCCCCCACAAAAAAACCGGAAAGAGACTTTAAAATGAATCTTTTCCTGCCTTTGTGCCTACATCTCATGACTGAATGTATGCGTCACTGGGCTTACTCGACAAGCCAGAATACATTAGCGAACACACACTTTGAAATAAGCACACGGCGGGTCACGCTCGGGCCACCCGAGCACGTGAATGTCAGGGCAAAGTCGACGACGGATGCGCACGCGTACACATTTCTATACTCTACCACTCTGGCTTTCCACGCCATTCATGGCAGTGCTACACTGTCAGGCTTCTATTTTTAGTGATGACTAAACTCCGCAGAATCTTCCTGCACCATAAAAAACAGCTTTGACAATGTTAACTTGCACAACAAATGCGGAAATAATTCCCTTTTGGCCAAGGTCAAACTTTTACTGCAGCGATAAATAAAACATTGACAAAAGATTTATTTTGCTTCGGTTTTCTTTTTTTCAAATGCTTGCCTCAAATATGACTCATGTTATTTGAATGAAAAAAAATCAACGCACTTGTGGAGACTGATTATTGTCTTACTTCCTGGTTATACGCTTCCGGTCTGAGCAATAATAACAACAGCATTCTTTCATTAAGCGCCTTGGAAAATTCAAACTATGGCCGGAATGTGCGCGCGTGGGCCCGCATTAGTGCCACGGCTATCATGTGAGCTGGTTTACACATAAGCCACGGACAGTCAAGAGATTTTATCGTAATTCAAACGAACGTTTCCCATTGAAATGAACTAAAAACAAATTAATTCATTCCAAAACCTCTGAAAAAACACCAAAAACAGGATATTGGAATGGAAAAAATGTTTGATTTCTTCTAATTCGCCATCTATTAACAAAGTAACACATAACTAGTGGTTTAATAGTATACGAAAATGTGTTTAATAGTAGTGAAATTGGTACACGGTCGATTGGTCGCCGGTCTTTTGGTCGCCGATCTTTTGTTCGTAACATAACATAAACAAATTTAAATGAACTTGGATTACGATGCAGACACACTCAAAAATATTTTTAATCTAACCTTACACTAAACTTAATTCTAATTTTGTATTAAAGTTTGATACCGTTCTTCTCCTGGGTTGGCTCTTTGTGCTCTGCCTCTACACTGGTTTTCAGTCAATATCCAGGGTTGTTTGAGTTGGTATTCCCTTCAAAATATTCCCAAAATGATGCACACACGTCCTCACAATAAGATAACGCACGACCACTTGCCAACGAGAAGTAGTATATACGCCATTCGCACTGACTAACAGGGGAAAAAAAAAACACTGAAAAAATGCAACGCTCCACCCAGTGCTCGCAGAGACATTACAAAGAGGGAGTTGCGACCAGAGACATTAGACGAGGGAGTTGCGGGGAGAGAGCCAGTTGCCATGATGTTCTTATGAGCAACATCTGGCGTCCGCCGTCTGCTCGTATATCAAAATGTGTCTGGTATCTCAAGATAAATATATGCTCAAAATTTGACTCGTATCTCGAATTGCTCGTATGTCGGGCCACTCGTACGTCGAGGTACCACTGTAGTCAACTGAACGGGAGACAGAAGCCGTTTTTCCTGTTCACGGGATGTTCTGTTCAAATCCGGATTTATCTTAAAGCGTACAGTGCGCTCTTTTGTGGCAAAGTCAGCTGAAATCTCCGCTTAAAACCCTGCCATTTACTGGTTGCCCTGAAGCCCATCTCTCGGGAATTCACGTGAAATCAGCTAGTCATCACTACAACCTGACTAGTCATCCCCTCGTCCACGTGTGGCAAAAATCATGGGCCAGTCTATGGCGAAAGCCACATCAGAAACCCACGCGTTGACAGCGAGAACAAACCGTACCGTTTCCGCATTGAATTGCAACTAAGTTTGCTTGATGGGCAAGTTGAGCCCAGTCAGCGTTAACAGTTGACCCCGAGTCACCCCCCTGCTCAATGTACGTGCAAATTGACTTTGAACCTTCAGAAGCGTGTAACCATTTTGCTAATGTTTTCTTACCTTTGCTCTCTCAGGGTGACTCAGCGTTTCGATAGCACTCATTACAAGCGTGATTATGCGAGTGTGCGTTAGTTATCTTTAGCCACCTCACGCCAACAATTGACCTTTCGAAAGGTCTCGCTGTCAAGTTGTCCAAAAGGAGACACGACACCAGATGGTTGACCCAGTGAGCTACGTTTTGCAATTGACAGCACATTGCCAATCAATTCTTCGTCAATCAACCCAATTATTTCTAAACCCAGCTCTTCTTCTTCAAAACTATTGGAGGTTTAAGTAAATAATAGTTGAGTGTCACCTGATATTTGATTGCCTGCGGGGTAGCACATGAGCAATTTCCTTCATGCAAAAAAGACACGATGTCTTGAATGGGACTGAAGTGGTTCCGTTTATTTTGCGTGGGCTCGTTTCAGCAACGAGACACGTGTTCAAGAAGTTTCTTTCATAAAAGAGAACAGAAGTCACTTAGTCCTTGTGAATGCATGTGTTAATAACCCGAGGGAGTCACTGGGAGAAGGAGAGGGTGCTTGACCTTTGGACTCCAATGAGAGCTTCTTGTGTTCAAGTTTGGAGTCATTGAGTCATTGTATTTTTAATTCAATCAATGCGTGGCAGCTATCATTTAACCTTTGCACGAGTCTCTTGGAGACCCAACAGACTATCTGAAACCAAGACTTAAGAGCAGATCAAAGAACAAGACAACAAATGTTGGGCCTTTAGTATTCTAGTCCGAGACCAAAGCCAGAAACTAAGGATATTCTTTCAGCTAGCGCTGCTGCGTCTTCCTCTTATCTGGGGTCAGATCACAGTGACACCGGCTTAAGCAGGTTAAACCCAGACTTCCCTTTCCCCTGCTACTTTGTACAGCTCAACTAGTCGGGGTCCCTTGGCACTTACAGTCTGCGGAATTGTGCCTGGAACGCCTCATGGGGGAAATATTACAGAGCCATTTCAACGTTCAGCTCTTCTTGCAAACTGACTCCGATGCCCTGTCAGAATGGTCTCGAGTCCACCGCCAGATCAGAGCAGCAGTGATTGGTTAACGGCGCTTGGGTGCTCTGGTGCCAAGGCCAACCGAGGACGAGCTCATTTTAGAACACAGCGTTTGTGACGGGCAATCCGAGACGAGGACCCTCGTCCCTGAATAGAACAGATCTCAAATTCTGGTTAGGGAGACCTTTCTTTCAGAAATGACTGTCTCACTGAGGGAGTCCCCAGTAGGAAGCCATTTCCAACACCACCACCACCACCACCAAGGACTCTAAAAAGTGTGGTTACTGTTTGGGCCAAAGTTCAAAAACCTTTGTATGAAAAGGCAAAATAACATGTGAATATTTACAGACTGCAAAGAAGCCTTTTCAGGAAATAGCAGCCGTTTGGCAAATGAATGATTCATTCTTTTTACAACTGTATTTTCTTTCCAAGTAGTTCTGTGTTTCTGAACCAGTGACCTCCTGGTCACGAGCTTCCTCTATTTAGCCTCCAGGCTGTCAACGCCTCTGTCGAAGGTTTTTCGAGCGCCGTGTTTACACTAAAACCACAATACAACACTATTCTTGGGGCCGGAAAACTGTCTCTGTCCGGGAGCGTCAAAAACAAGAAGTAATAGACGCTATACTAATCCAACCAACCCCTTTTCCAAGCCCCAAAAAAAACAAGACTCAGCTGTGAGTGACACATAACCACTGACCAATCAATGAAGCAAAGCAAAGAGCACCATTGGCATAGTTTAACTGTCCAATATCACTTTGACCTGACAGTCAGGTTGTCTGTCACACAAACAGATCATCAATATTTAGCTCATTTTAAAGTAAAACTACATTGATAAACGGCACTTAACATAGAACTGTTGTTGGGTTGCATTAGGACAGGCACATTTCAACAACCAAAGTTTGTTGTGGTAGACAATCAATCAAGTATATTCCCTTTCCGTACGATGTACAGTGGTACCTCGACATACAAGCAATTCGAGATACGAGTAAAGTTTTGGGCAAATATTTATCTTGAGATACGAGGCAAATTTTTTCAGTGTTTTTTTTTCTCCCATTAATCATTGCGAATGGCGAGGCGATCGCTAATACGAGAGTTATATATATACTAAATGTTGGCAAGTGATTGTGCGTTATCCTATTGTGAGGACATTTGTGTGTATCATTTTGGGAATATTTTAAAGGGAATACAAGCTCAAACAACCCTCGATATTGACTGAAAGTCAGTGAGGAGGCGGGGCAAAAAGAGCCAACCTGAAGAAAGGTATCAAAATGTCAAACAAAATTAGAATTAAGTTTAGTATTAGGTTCGATTAAACTTATTTTTGAGTGTCAGCATCGTAATCCAAGTTCATTTAAATTTGTTTATGTTATGTTACGAGCGTATTGCCGTGCAAAAAAATCCTAAACCGATACTCAATATACAATATAGCTATTTTGGGAGGATTGGACAGTAGCAGATTTGGTCATTGAACGCAAGTCATTGGTAACAACATTCTGGATTTGGGACCGAACCAGTGAAAAAGTTTTTGAATTGGAACTACACCCACAACAATATTCCCGTTGTTGTCATCTCATAAGCGGCCAATTGAACAATTTCACTTCTGTTGTAACCCCGCAGAGGCCATAAAAGAAATGGTTGGGTCACTTTTGCGACAAACTCACGATGAGACGTTGCGCTTTGACGGATAACATCTGCAGTCGCAGTCATTCAAGCAATCTAAAAAAAAAAAGCCTCTCGATGACATGATGTCCAATAATGCTCACCAATGCCCTTAATAGAACAGTCCAATGGCTGATTTGTCAAGAAAGAAGCAGAAACGGGATTGCGATAGGGTGCTGTGAATTTCTTGCCGAGATTGACGGCTGCTTCTTAACGTTGATGGAAAGAATTCGTGGCTATTTTTCAGCCCCGGCTGCTGTTTATCAGTGATTTCCTCCGTGGTGTTTGTCTTACTTTGCCTCAACGGATCATCTCTCATCATTAGCGCGACTACATGAGGGGCCATTAGAGAGAAATTGACCTCGCTTGCTGCGGTTCCCAGCAGGCTGCAGCCAGCAGCTTCTTTCCTGCTAGAAGAAATGCTTGATGGTGTGCTTGAGAGCACACTGGCCCACTTTCAACAATTTATCAATACTCCACTTGAACCCTGGGTATTGCTCAGAGCATCAAACACGAGGACACGCAGTTCTGCACCGTCATTATAAGGTTGACAAATAGGTCTAGGGTCGCGGGCCAACGCCCGCCCTGCCCGTCGCCAAATGCTGTTTCGTGTTCACTTCAACCATGACGTCGGCAAAAGTTACATTACGAACAACTTCCAGTTCACGCAATGTGAAAATAAGACAACTTGAATCGCCAATAGTAGTACAGTGGTACCTCGACATACGAGCAATTTGAGATACGAGTAAAATTTCGGGCAAATATTTATTTTGAGATACCAGACAAATTTTGATATACGAGCAGACAGCGGACACGAGATGCTGCTCATAAGAACATCATGGAAACTGTCTCTCTCCCTGCAACTCCCTCTTTGTAATGTCTCTGGCGGACGGGGCACATAAAGATGGAAATGTAGGTCAAGGACATCATTTGTTCGACATTTTCATTTTTTTCAGTGTTTTTTTTTCCCGTTAATAAGTGTGAATGGCGGAGCTTGTTCGCTAATACGAGAGGAGTATATACTACTTTTCCTTGGCAAGGGGTCGTGCGTTTTCCTATTGTGAGGACATTTGTGTGCATCATTTTGGGAATATTTTGAAGGGAATACGTACAAACTCAAACAACCATCGATATTGGCTGAAAGTTAGGGTGGAGGCGGGGCAAAAAGGGCCAACCCGAAGAAAAGTATCAAAATGTCAAATAAAATTAGAATCAAGTTTAGTGTAAGGTTAGATTAAACTTATTTTTGAGTGTGTCTGCATCGTAATCCAAGTTCATTTAAATTTGTTTATGTTATGCGTATTTTCAATCTCGTAATATTACGACTTTTCTCTTACAACGTATGATTTCACTTTTGTAATATTGCCACTTGAATCTCCTTCTATTTTGACTATTCAAACAGACTTGTTTTTTTTCCCTCTTTGCGGCTTCATGGATGGATGGGGGTAACATAGTCACATGCTGCCATATCAGCATACCGAACTTTGTGTCATGATTGTTGTCAATAGCGAGCGTGAAAGAAAATATTCACACTAACATTTGTACATGCTGGCAGGTACAAAGTCTAGTTGTGTCATAAGCTTGTTTATTGCCGGAGGTGGGACAGAAAGCTGATTGTTACTAGAATCCTCAAGTTACCAAACACTTCCGCGTGTGTTTATGAGTACCTGAAAGAAGGCGTGGATCATTTTATAGGCCCTGCAGACACGTGAACGAGTGACTCAAATCATTTCAAGGTCAGTTTGACAGTAAACACACTCTGAAGTTCAAACTGTGCATTTCATGCAAGGCAATTCACCAATCAACTCTCCCTTCCGAAACTTTGACTGCAAGGTGCTTGCACCTTCGGTTTTTCATTAAAGTACAGTGATACCTCGAGATACGAGCTTAATGCGTTCCGAGACTGAGCTCGTATGTCAATTTTCTCGTAACTCAAATGAACGTTTCCCATAGAAATGAACTAAAAACAAATTCATTCGTTCCAACCCTCTGGAAAAAACACCAAAAACAGGATATTGGATTGGACAAACATTTTGATTTGTTCTAATTTGCCATCTATTAACAAAGTAACACATAACTAGTGGTTTAATATTACTAAAATGTGTTTAATAGAACTAAAATTAGACAGATTTTTTGGAGGGTAGAGAGAGGGGAGACTTTTTGAACAGCAACACGCTAATTTCATAACATAAACAAATTTAAATGAACTTGGATTACGATGCAAACACACTCAAAAATAAGTTTAATCGAACCGAACACGAAACTTAATTCTAATTTTGTTTGACATTTTGATACCTTTCTTCTCCCGGCCGGGTTGGCTCTTTTTGCCCCGCCTCCACACTGACTTTCAGTCAATATCGAGGGTTGTTTCAGTTTGTATTCCCTTCAAAATGATACAAATGTCCTCACAGTAGGATAACGTATGACCACTTGCCAATGAGAAGTAGTATATACGCCATTCGCACTGACTAACGGGGAAAAAAACACTGAAAAAATGCAACGCTCCGCCCAGTGCTCGCAGAGACATTACAAAGAGGGAGTTGCCACCAGAGACATTACACGAGGGAGTTGCGGGGAGAGAGACAGCGGCCATGATGTTCTTATGAGCCGCATCTCGCGTCCGCTGTCTGCTCGTATATCAAAATTTGTCTCGTATCTCAAGATAAATATTTGCCTGAAATTTTACTCGTATCTCAAATTTCTCGTATATCGGGGCACTCGCCCTCTATAGGTGACGTGTGTGTGGTTTTTGGACCTATTTTTGACCAGGTCTTCTTGCAGAGGAATGCACGAAAACACAATGGGATTGCCTGCTCTCCCATGACTGAAATCCGCACATGAATATTCATGGGTGTAGTCATGTTCTGGCTATGGATAGCGCTGCATTTTTTTGCCTTGAAAGCATCGAGAGGACGTGTTTGTCAGGGTACAAAGATCAGGAACAAGACTCCCAAGCTGCAAGCGAGAGCTCTCATGGGGGCTTTCCTAGACAGACTCGCTACTTGTTCTGCACTTGAGCACACTGGCGCACGTCGTAAGGCATCTGTTTCAAAACGCTGGTGGCGCCTCAAAAAACTGCAGTGCGACGCCGCTTTAATGAGACCGAACGGCAGGCGTAACGATGACATTTTTCTGGATCACGACACGTCACAACATCATCCAGAAAGGCATTTTCTAGATGAAGCTACGTCTCAAAAGTTCATCAAATCTGACCAATTTTTTTTGGCAGGCCACACCAAGCACGCTAAAGGTTTTGAAACTAGAAATAAAAAAATTGGGCTGCAAACAAATGATTCGAAAATTGAATTCTGAAATGTACAGTGGTACCTCGACATACAAGCACCCCGAAAAATTTCGAGCAAGATACGAGACAAATTTTGAGATACGAGAAAGCCAGGTGGCCAAGACACGAGAGGCTGTTTATGATTTTAGCGCACTGTCTTTTTTGCCGCATCTCTTTCGTGTATAACAGATATCTACGAGCATTGGGCGGAGCGTTGCATTTTTTACAGTGTTTTTTTTCCCATTAGTCACTGCGAATGGCGAGGCGATCGCCAATACGAGAGTTATATTGGATTGGATAACTTTTATTCATCCCGTATTCGGGAAATTTCATTGTGGCAGTAGCAAGAGGGTGATTAGACAGAACAACAAAGCAAAAGCACAAAGTACAAAGCAAATCAAAGTAAATGGGATCATTGAGAATCACCAAATCAAATCATTAAGACAGAAAAGCAGCAAAAACAAAACAAGCAATAGTGGACGGAGCTACTGCCACCGGCTTCCACTTGAACGGCGCCATCTTGGTTGCGGTAGCTAAAACGGATACAGACTCAAAAAGACATTGCAAAGTTGGACAAAAACATATAATACATATAATATAATACAAATATATACTACATCTCACTGGCAAGTGGTCGTGCGTTATCCTATTGTGAGGACATTTGTGTCTGCATCAATTTGGGAATATTTTAAAGGGAATACAAAAGTAAACAGCCCATCGATAGTGAAAGTCAGGTTGTAGGCGGGGCAAACAGAGTCAAGAAATGTATCAATGTAAAACAAAATTTGAATTAAGTTTAGTGTAAGGTTAGATTAAAGTTATTTTTGAGTTTGTCTGCATCGTCATCCAAGTTCATTTCAATTTGTTTATGTTATGTTACGATAGCGTTGCCGTGCAAACCCCTCCCCTCCTCCTGTCCGCCCCCCCCCCCTTCAAAATCCGTATAATTTTAGTACTATTAAACACATTTTAGTAATATTAAACCACTAGTTATGTGTTACTTTCTTAATAGAAGGCGAATTAGAAGAAATAAAACATTTTTTCCAATCCAATATCCTGTTTTGGGTGTTTTTACAGAGGGTTGGAACGAATGAATTAGTTTTTAGTTCATTTCAATGGGAAACGTTCGTTTGAGTTACGAGAAAATCGACATACGAGCTCAGTCCCCGGAACGAATGAAGCTCGTATCTCGAGGTACCACTGTATATGTATATAAAATGAAGAACAAACTCAATTCCAGATCAAGTGTGATCAATCAATCCAGATTTTTTTCATTCTGTCAGATGTTGGATGACCATGCATTTCAATGTCTTCATTTCCTAATTGGTCCTTGCAAAGAGCAAGTCAGCACTGTAAGGTCGACTGTGTTTTCCCGTATAGAGCTTGTTTTGTGCTTGTTTCTAGGTGCCGAGGCCAGAGGGTCTTTTGTGTGTATGTGCGTGCGCGGTGCCAGTCGAGATTGTCTCAACGGCTGCTTTATTTTGACTCCAGTTACCATAGTGACCCAGTGGGACTTTGAGTGTGTCTGCACCAGTGATCCAATCAGCGCCACGCAGCGTGCATTTGTTCCAAGTCGTGAGTAATGTAAAAATAGCCTTTGAATGAATGCGTTTTTTTTGTTGTTACCCATTTTCCATGTTTTTTTTTTGGTAAAACCTCTTATCTGTTCTTGACTTAACCTCAGTCGTAAGCGTGTTTACCTTTTGGACAACAGTTACAAAAGAACCTCATTCCGGTAAAGCCAAACATGAGGCTGCAAAGACTAACAATGTTTCCATTGGGTTTATCTTATTTGTCGGAATGATGTGCGTAAAAGTCACCTTTCCCAGCAACCGATATGCACATCTCGTTCTCACGGACGGGAAAAAAAACCAAACAAACAAACAAAAGCTTTGTTGCTCATTATGCAGACAAGCTCATTAACACTTTCCACGCGTTGTGTCAGCGAGTGACGACAAGAAGCGTGAGAGGCACGCAGGGTGCACGCCTAGCAGGAAAATAGTTTCTCATTGTCGATCATTGTGACGGCGGGCGTGTGACCTCAAATGTCCCTGCGAGCCCAATTCAAAAATTCCAATCATTTGTGCTTTTTGCAATCTGGCTGACGTTGAAGAACAAGTATGGTAAGGTTCATAGTTTCATTCGCAGCCAACCCAAGCCAGCCCTCTCATCCTTTATAAATACTGTATTTTCACAACTATAAGGCGCACATAAAAGTCTTACATTTTCTCCAAAATCAGCTCGCTCCAACTTCCGTTTCCGTTTCCTGTCGGAATCCTTGATCTTGATTTTCAGGGACTTCCCCATTGGACCGTCATCAGGCTGTAGAAAAGAAATTTGAACAAATGTTTTCATTCTCCTTGCGTACCGTGAATTACTGTATTTTCACGACTATAAGGCGCACATAAAAGTCTTAAATTTTCTCCAAAATAGACAGGGCGCCTTATAATCCAGTGCGCTTTATATATGGACCAATAATAAAATTGTTATCACGCTAAAATAAAATAAATCAGTCGATAGGGTACACCATCCTCTACAGCTCTCACAACTACGGCAACTAGCCCCTGACTCTACTATTTTCCCCATAGAAAAAGTACTGCACAGTGACTGCTGGGATATGTAGTTCTTTTGTCAAGACACCCAATGGATTGTGGCCTGTATACATCGACATCAACACAGCTTTACGAAGCATGGAAAGCAGCGTGGGAATAGTTACGCTAGCTACTAGCTTGTTACTATTTGCGAATGGATTGTGGGCTGGACATCGACATCAACACAGCTTTACGAAGCATGGAAGGCAGCGTTGGAATAGTTACGCTAGCTACTATTTGCGAATGGATTGTGGCCGCCTGGACAATAATAGATGGCAAATTAGAACAAATCAAAATCCAATATCCTGTTTTTGGTGTTTTTTCAGAGGGTTGGAACGAATTAATTAGTTTTTAGTTCATTTCATTGGGAAACGTTCGTTTGAGTGACGAGAAAATCGACATACGAGCTCAGTCCCGGAACGATTTAGCTCGTATCTCGAGGTACCACTGTACTATTTTGTGTTTTAAAGTCAATTGCATCGATAACCTTCAAATCCAATTTTCATGGATATTCGGGGGAACGTTCCCAGTGTAGGAACGGGACTCGTTCGTAACTCCAGGACTTTCAGTAGGGGTACGGTTTGTTTGGATAGTTAAGGGGGACGTCCCCCACCATGAATTGAGTTACCTTACTTCCACATGCCTAGCAAGTTACTTTAATACATCCTCATTTTTGATTGGCGCCCTTGAGTGGAGCCTTGAAGACTCACAAGAGGAAAACAAGAACACCTCCATTCATGTATTCTTTAACGTGGACTGGTTTCAAAGATACTTTGATTTCAGGGCCACGTTCCATTCACTCATTTCTGCCTCCAAATCGCAGATGACGCACGGCCATTTAAAAGGTGATCCATTCAAAACTTCTCTTTTTCAAAAGCAACTATTTGGGTTTTCTTCCTTTTCGGTTCTGCGCCGAGTCGCACAAGCAAAGGCAGGTTTTCAAATGTGACCGCACCAGGAAATATTGACTTCAATTGGTGCTGGTAAGCACTTTTTTTTGGGACACTATGTTCTCATGTGTATGCCTACTGTGTGAGTGTGTGTTTGTCAAGTGTTGAAATCAAGACTGGGGGAAAAACAGGATGGCATCACAGGCTTAGTTAGCGTTAGCGTTGCGCATGTGAGTCATTCCACATCAAGCAAATATTTGGCTTCAAAATGGAATAATTAATTGCGACTGGTAAAATATCTCTTCCTCCTTCACATTAGAGGAAAGTGGATATCTTAAAATGTGAGATGAGTCTAGGATGCAAGCCTTGATGTGAAAGTTTGGCACTGGCTTATTAATTTGGCTCCTCCTATTTGGCATTTCTAAATCCCTCGGAAAAATGAATGGGAGAAAAGGAATACTGAGAAAACGTGTCATTTAAGGCTTCCTGAAAAATCCAAGTAATCAATTGCATGCTACTTCTTTCATCCATCGCGGCGACTTCCTGTTATTCCATGTGACAACTATTTTTGGGCATCTCTATGCAGCCAAAAGTCACGCTTTCACCCCAAATGACTTTGCCAAAAATGTTGTTTCGATGGCGTGTTATTCCCTCGCCACCGCATTACACCATTAAGTAGTCTTTGCAGTATTATTTACAATCAAATTTGGCCTCTAATCGACGACTAGTGCTAATTAAGACCATCCAGAGTGGTAAATCATTGTTAAATATATGTTTCTGTTTATCCCTAAAATTAAAGACTTCAAAAACATTTGAAAATCTCCATCATTTTCTTCCGATTTCGGGTTCGATCGGGAACATCCCTTAGTATTTCATACTTTTTTTCGCGGGTTAAAAAAGGTACCGTATTTTACCCGACTATAAGGCGCACTGCACTATAAGGCGCACCCTCAATGAATGTCATTTTATTTTTTTCCATATATAAGGCGCACTGGATTATAAGGCGCCCTGTCTATTTTGAAGAAAATGTAATACTTTTAAGTGCGCCTTGAAATTGAAAATGGAATTTGCTTGCTTCAATCATACTTAAAGTTCCTCCAATCACCATGCAGGACATTTCGGGGAAGAAACAGTTGAAAAAGCCAGTGAGCGGCTAGGCAGGCGGATTGAGGAAATTCCGTCTCTACAAGCGACCCCTGCCTTCCTAAAATATGCTAAGATGCTACCTACCCCTTTTTGTCAGGCACGTGACCCCCCCCCCCCAAAACCCTGAAAACAGGATAGCAGGAAGACACTAGCTTGTTTTTGTGCGAGAGTGAGAGTGGTATTGGGGGGCTAAACCGCCATAGAGGAAGCCAGCAGGAAGTCTGAGCCGATTGTTTTTCTGGTTCACAGAGTTCACCGCGTCTTCATAAACAAAGGCCGACCCCCGTGTGTTATAGGAAAAAAGCTGTTGCCGAATGTATGTGTTCAAGTCATGTAACACAACATGTAATGGGATTATATGAACATGTTTACGCCGCGTAAATGGCTGTTATGCCTCTAACGGGGGGTGGAGGGGGGCGCTGACTCGTGTTGTTTTTTTTGTGCTCGCTCAGTTCATCACGGACTAAACATGAAACGGCAGTTTGTCTTTTGTTTCTCCCCATTTGGAGACGGTGGCATCCGAAAGGCATGGGGGTCCGAGGTAATCAGCTGCGGTCAAGGACCTTAAAACACGTGCGAAAGAGAAAGAATTGGAGAATCGGGGAAGTGAGTGACGGACGGTCACCTCGACGCGGGGTCAAGAGCTGCTGACTGGAATATCACAGCATGACCTGATGCACACATATACACACACACACACACACACATGGACACATACACAAATCTAATCTGTAACTGCCCTGGCAGACACGCGTGATTAACTCAATTTGATTTGTCGTCAATATGCTTGCATAAGCCTTCATTAAGAATTTCCATTTTGGAAAGAGTGGAAGCTTGTTCTCATTGCGAGAAATCTGCCACAGCAATCTCTAATTTGCATGCGATGCAGCAGATGAATTCCCATATTAGGACGCTCGTGTGATGATGACACTCCGCTGTGTCATGTGGGCGCTTGGTCGGAAAATGTGCGGGTGTCACTGTACTTTTGAGTTCTTTTATTGGTTTTTCCTTGAAGGCAGTAGAAGGATTGGACGTCTGTCATTGATTGGCAGATAATGAGTGAAGCGAATTCGAGTAAAAAATGTCATTTGTGTTTGGAGAACGAACGGAGAGGCCAATTTCTGGAAGTGCAAGTTCCATTTCTGACAAAGACCAGTGATATTTTCAACAAATCCAAGTTTCCTTTAGCTAAAAGTTACAAAATTTCAACGCCAGTTTCCACGTACTACCAACAATTAACCGAAGAAATGAAAGCACTCCAATTTAAACTCATTCTACAACTTCTTTTCTCCTGATGTTACTTCAACCTTCCAATATTACGCCAACATTTGTTTTATATTGCTACATTGCCAAATACAGTGGTACCTCAAGATACGAGCTTAATTCGTTCCGGGACTGAGCTCGTATGTCGATTTTCTCGTAACTCAAACGAACGTTTCCCATTGAAATGAACTAAAAACAAATTAATTCGTTCCAACCCTCTGAAAAAACACCAAAAACAGGATATTGGATTTTGATTTTTTCTAATTTGCCATCTATTAACAAAGTAACACATAACTAGTGGTTTAATATTACTAAAATGTGTTTAATAGTACTAGAATTAGACAGATTTCGCGGAGGGTAGAGAAAGAGACTTTTTGCACGGCAACGCAATCGTAACATAACGAACAAATTTAAATGAACTTGGATTACGATGCAGACACACTCAAAAATAAGTTTAATCTAACCTAACACAAAACTTAATTCTAATTTTGTTTGACATTTTGATACCTTTCTTCTCCCGGGTTGGCTCTATTTCGAATTCCTCGTATGTCGGGCCACTCGTATGTCGAGGTACCACTGTATGCCACTAAGCAACTTTTTTATATTTTTTGCATCTGTTGCTCATGTTTATTGATCACAAAGCTTTCTAGCCGCTCTGCCGGCCGCCATTAATTCACCGGGAGTGGACGGATACGCGCGTTTGTGTATTCATCACTTTGCTTGCTGATGATGATGAGTCGGGAGAACGCCGGTGTCCTTCAGGAGGCGGCCAAAAACGCACTTTCATAAGCACGCGGCCGCAAAGAATAGGACAAAAAGCAACCAAATGCTATTCTGTCAGCCTCCAGTGTGCCTTTAAATCATTTACAGTGGAGCTCATTACACTCACGTTGCCTTAATTTACTCTCGACGAGACATTTCAGGGCCCGCTGAAACAATTTCCCTCAACCCACACGAGGGGAAAGAGCCCATTTAACCCACGCGGCATGTTACAGTAACGCATCTGTCTCACACAATACCAGGCACGAGCATGCGGAACTCCCTGGAAATAGTTGGCCTGATGCAGTATGATGTACATATAAATGTGATTTCTTTGATTTACGTCTCGCGAAGGGCAAAGTGGGAGGAAGAAGCTTTTGTCTTTTTCATTTTATGCTAAACGCAACAGTGGGGGGGGCAGTTCCAGGCTTAACGCCTGAGGTCTCACAGGAGATACCTCTGGAGTGATGGAAAAAAAAAATGGAAATACAGTGGTACCTCGACATACGAGCAATGTTCCCTCTAATTTTTTGTTTGTCTGGGCAGAAAGACAACCTCCCTGAGCACATTGAGTACCGGTGTGAGCAACATCATCATTGCTCGCTATGGGCACACACCAGTATCACACCTGCCATAAGCAGGTGTATGTCTACTACACATAAATGATTTAGTAATAATAAAATGTAATGATTAATATCTATGAATGGGCGGCCCGGCGGATGAGTGGTTCGCGCGTCGGCCTCACAGCTAAAAAAAAAATAAAAATACATAAAAAATAAAAATTGGGATTTTATTTTGTGCGCTCCATATGATTTGCTGTGCGCAGAGAAGACGAGAGTAGTGCGCAATTTACGCACGCTCGCAGCTTAGAGGGAACATTGCATACGAGCAATTTGAGATACGAGTAAAATTTCGGGCAAATATTTATCTTGAGATACGAGACAAATTTTGATATACGAGCAGAAACCGGACGTGAGAGGCTGCTCATAAGAACATCATGGACACTGTCTCTCTACCCGCAACTCCCTCTTTGTAATGTCTCTACGAGCACTGGGCGGAGCGTTGCATTTTTTCAGTGTTTTTTCCCCCCGTTAGTCAGTGCGAATGGCGGAGCTTGTTCGCTAATGCGAGAGGAGTATATACTACTTGTCGTTGGCAAGTGGTCGTGTGTTATCCTATTGTGAGGACATTTATGTGCATCATTTTCGGAATATTTTGAAGGGAATACAAACTGAAACAACCCTTGATATTGACTGAAAATCAGTGTGGAGGCGGAACAAAAAGAGCCAACCCGGGAGAAGAAAGGTATCAAAATGTTAATCAAAATTAGAATTAAGTTTAGTGTTAAGTTTAAGTGTGTCTGCATCGTAATCCAAGTTCATTTAAATTTGTTTATGTTATGTTACGAGCGCGTTGCCGTGCGTTAAGTGCAACAAACAACAAAATATTCCTGAGGTATACCACCAAAAAAATGACAGTGTACACAATGCTAGCCTCCAGCACCCCCGCGACCCTTGTGAGGATAAGCGGTCTAGAAAATGAATGATTGAAAAAAATCGAAATGTCAATATTTGTAAAAGTTTCCAGATTTTTCTTATGATTATATTTATTTCTTATTATTTCTTAACTGCGCTTTTCCAGCATTATCTATTCTATTTATTTATTTTAGTATTTATTTCTATAATTTGGAACTATTTATTAGGGCAATTATTCACAGATTTTTAGCCACTAACTTGCTTTGTTGTGTTAACATTAGTGAGAAAAACACAGAAGAAAAAAATGGGATAGTTTATGTATTTGAATATTTTTTTTAAACATATCTCCTTTAAAGAGATGTCGGGGTGTGTCCAAAAGGGCGCGTGCATGCATTAAATAGTTTTTGGTGAACAAGTTTACCTTTAGGCGGAAAATTTCTTGTCGCTTAGTCACTGCAGTTCACATGGAGTACTTTTGCTTGTATGAACGCGTACGCATTAAACTGACATAAAAGTATGTAAGGGTGAGTAACATATGGACATGCCAAGTGTGGTTAAAGGTTGAGGCAAATCTTTTTTTTACTCATTAAATGAACCTTTTCAAAGAGTAACAGAGAAGCTGCTATTCCTAGGAAAATACAAATACAGTGGTACCTCGAGATACAAGCTTAATTTGTTCCGGGACTGAGCTCGTATGTCGATTTTTCTCGTAACTCAAATGAACGTTTCCCATAGAAATGAACTAAAAACAAATTCATTCGTTCCAACCCTCTGAAAAAACACCTAAAGCAGGATATTGGAGTGGAAAAACATTTTGATTTGTTCTAATTCGCCATCTATTAACAAAGTATCAAATAACTAGTGGTTTAAGAGTATACTAAAATGTGTTTAATAGTACTAAAATTATACGGATTTCACAGGGGGGGAGATGGACAGAGAGGGGGGACTTTTTGCATGGCAACACGCTCGTAACATAACATAAACAAATTTAAATGAACTTGGATTATAATGCAGACACTCAAAAATAAATTTAATCTAACCTAACAGTAAACTTAATTCTAATTTTGTTTTACATTTTGATACCTTTCGTCTCTTGGCTCTATTTGCCCCGCCTCCACACTGACTTTTTTGTCAATATCGAGGGTTGTTTGAGTTTGTATTCCCTTCAAAATATTCCCAAAATGATGCACACAAATGTCCTCACAATAGGATAACGCACGACCACTTGCCAACGAGAAGTAGTATATACTCCTCTCGTATTAGCGAGCACCTCGCCATTCTCACTAACGGGAAAAAACACTGAAAAAATGCAACGATCCGCCCAGTGCTCGCAGAGACATTACAAAGAGGGAGTTGCGGGGAGAGAGCCAGTGGCCATGATGTTCTTATGAGCAGCATCTCGCGTCCGCTGTCTGCTCGTATATCAAAATTTGTCTCGTATCTCAAATTGCTCGTATGTCGGGGCACTCGTATGTCGAGGTACCACTGTAGTATACGTTTCTAAGCAGACTAGATATACACGGTTGATTAGCGTAGTACAACCTCAACCTGTAAGGGTCGCGGATAGGGCTAATTGCTGCCTCGCCGTTGTTCCTCGTAATGAATTCCCTTGATTTGCATTCTCCCAAGAATGCTTCTGCACACGTACAAAAGAATGTAATGAACCCGCCGGTGACAATTAGCGAAGGGCGGCTGTACTCCGCGCTCGTAGCATTAAATTCGGCTAATTAATGGTGTGATCTTTAAAGAGGCAGTCTGGGTTTGGTGTCATAAACCATTTTTTTTGTTTAAGTCGCCTTGATTTAAGTAAAGAATAAATCAGTGAAGCAAAATGGGTGCAAAATACAGATTTCGATCGTAGACAGTAACAAATGGGTAAGTTGGGAAAAAAATTCTGGTCTATAAATTGCACATTTTTGATATTGTGGGCCCGCAACTTATACTCAGGTGCAAGTTATGGTTATGTTGTGTTTAGACTTCAGAGTTATCCAAACAACGGCTAAATTGTTACGTTACAAGATGCTCGTATTCCCCTTAGCAAAATGTAGTATAGCAAGTATACCCTAGGATAAGTAGACGTAGTATAATAACTATACTAGTACTTTTAGCAGTGGCGGGCAGTCCGTGCATTATCTTGTAGCGCCTTCAACGAATAAATCCAACCCTCAAAAACTATTTTATGGCTATAAAACCTCAGACATCAGAACCGGGCCCGGAGTATCATTTCCCCGGGAAAAAGACAGCGATGAACGTTGATACATCCATATACGTCCATAGGCGAAACGGCAAAAAATGCACTAAAATGGGGTAAACTCCACGTCCTAGCAGCATTTAGTGATTAAATACAAACACTGGAGCCTAAATACAAACACTGGAGCTTTTCAGATATCAGAACCGGGCCCACAATTGAAATATTATTTAGGAATATAGCCATATTATATTCACCGTCTTGAAAATGGCTTTAAATCAACACAACAATATATTTGCTTGTGCAGCTGGCTACATATACACTTTGGTAGCTCTGGCTAATCAATAGCTCGGTGAAATCGATGACATATCTCTATGCCTGCGACAAGGCAATGATGTATCCCTCCGCCTGCAACAAGGCATTGTGGTGTTGCCAACTCGAAATCTGATTGGTTAAAGCAACAGTCTTATCGATGCTTGTTTAATGCAGCAGAGCCTGCAGAACTGATTGTGAAGGCCTTGAGGCAGATTTCTGACCCTGGCAACAAATAATGGCTGAAATGTGATTGGTTAAATGCTTCAATATGAAAACACTCATCTGGAAGCAGTGCAACCAGGGGGAAAGGAAGCTAACAGACAGTTTGGAATTATTTAATAAGTATTGACGGACAAAATATAATATATGATTCAGATATTTCTTAGGCCAGCAGAGAAGGCCTTGAAGGCCCTGACGGCCCGCCACTGACTTTTAGTGTATACTAATGTCATACTTTGGAGTAAATTGCAACATATCCAATTTATAAATGTATAGTTTGAAGTTAATTTTAAGTTTGCAACTCTACAGTACACGTACACTCATCCATCATTCATTTTCTGTCCTGCTTATCCTCACGAGGATCGCAGGAGGGTGATGGAGCCTATCCCAACTAACTGCAGGCACCAATATTTTCAGTTTGATTTTCTTTTTTTTTGTGTGTTGTTGTTTTTTTTTAGCCGGAGCGACTTATCGTTAAATATGGTATTTATACGACTTTATTACGTAGAATCCCATTTGATGCTTAAGGGCGGGTTTATCTTATCACGTTTAACGTCAGGATTTTTCTTTTTAATCTGTTTGCCTCCGTGACCTATGCTAAGCCAGTTGCCGCGCACAAAAACGATAAAGAAGACTCAAAGGCGAGGGGGCGAAAGGGGGGGGTAGTGAGGGTCCGGAGGGAAACAGGGTTAATGTGATGTGTTGTATGCCATGAAACCTTCCTTTGGATGGGGAATAGACCAGCAGGGCTTTAAACTGGTCTCCGAGGGATTGTGTACATTACAAGCGGGTGGCTTGATCCAATATTTTGTATGCGCACAAGTCTCAAAAGCGTGTTTTTCGGGATGGCGAGACAGGTGGGGTGCGGGGTGTCGCGGGTTACATCAGCGTTGCCGTTTCCCTGCGCCTCAGCCGCGAGATCGCCATGTTTGCGTCAGCATTGACTTTGTCTTGCCTCAACATGCGCCATGCGAGTGTGGTGGAGGCCAAAAACAAATGTGTCAACAGGCTGCAATCGCTAAGGCGAGGGGGCGGAGTCTGTTCTCCATGTACTCCTCCGGCAAATGCTGATGAAACTGAACTCTTAAACCGGGAATGTGGTACTATATGAATGGCTACCATAAAGAGACAACTGCAAACGAATCAAATCCGATATATGGATGGATTTGATTTGACAAAGCACTCCTGCAATTACCGTATTTTGCTGTTTAATATACCCCCCATTTAATATACCCGGGTATATATTATTATGTGTATATGTTTATTAAATGGCGCACAAACTGGAGGCTGAAAAAAGCAAAAATCATTTAATATACCCGGGTATATTTAACAGCAAAATACCGTACAATTTAAATGTAAATATAAATATTAAGGCACCGGTGTCAAAGTGGCGGCCCGGGGGCCAAATCTGGCCCGTCGCCTCATTTTGTGCGGCCCGAGTAAGTAAATCATGAGTGCCAACTTTCTGTTTTAGGATCAAATTCAAATGAAGATTATAGATGTATATTATATTTCCTGATTTTCCCCTTTTTAAATCATTTTTTAATCCATTTTTTTCTTTTGGTGTCTTAGGTCAAAAAGCATTTTTTTTTAATCTAAAAATAAATATATAAAAATATTTTCGTTTTCCACTTTAATATTGAATATATATTTTTTTTAATGGTTTCCATTTGAAATGAAAAACTAATGATTATTAGATGTTTTCCCTTACTAAGAAAAAAAGTTCAAATAAACTTTTATATCTATAAAAAAAATGAATATTTAGGGCTTTTGATCCAGTTCTTATAATCCAATAAAAAAAAAAAATCTAAATATTATATCTAAAATGATCCGGCCCAAATGAAATGCAGTTGACGTTAATGCGGCCCGCGAACCAACCCGAGTTTGACACCCCTGTATTAAGAACACTTAAGTTTAGAAAAAAAATCCTAAACATGATGAGATCAAATTGTAGAATTTGTATTGCATGTGTGTCTTTTTTGACGACAACTCGGCCGATGGAATTTGTTTGTGTCCGACAGGAGAAATAAGAGCTCATTTTTTGGTTACCAAAGCCCAACAAAATCTTGAGTTCATTCCAGGTGAGCCGGCAGTTGCTCCGAAGCGCCTTAAATTGGATCACGTGCCGGATGAGCGCAGTGAATACTAAACGGCCTGAGCGGAGGTCATGCCATGTTGTAAAAAGTGGAATTATCTACAACCAAGTTGCCAGGGAGTAAGAACGGGAGACATCCAAGATTTTTCGGCCTGACGTGTCCTCCCGTGTGGCCGAGGATATCCCACTTGGGGCTGACTCCCCCCGTCCGTCAATCCTCAAAAACCCAAAACAAATGAGCTTGGCTCCAAATTGTTTGCTGGCTTCTCTATAATTTGATACCAGGTATCCTTTTTCAATGAAAAAAAATGGTCACGGGAGATCATTAACGAACCCTGTGAGTAGAAGTTAAGTAATACAAACTTATTCAAGCCATGAGCGATCATGCCCTGTAAGTGGGCGGGGCCACTGCGCCATAACAGTGGTTTATAGAAGCAAATATTTACAAGTAATAACCGTACCTGGAAAGGATAAATGGAGACATGATGCTCACCGCTTGAATACACACATAAAATACATGTGGACGAAGGAAAACAAGATAATAAAAGTGGGCTGATGCAGAAACGTAACGTATTGATAGGAACTCTTTTAGTGCTATTGACGATATAGGCAAAATAAGCGATTATGAGATGCAGGACAACAGCGAGCTTTTTAAAAATCATCTTATTTCATTTTCTGTTTTCTTACTTTGTGTAAGAAAACACGATAATATTAAAAACTATCGATAAAAATCGGATAATTTTAAACTGCAATTGTACCACCGACCAGCACAGAGAGTGGGGGCGCTGTTGTGAGATAAACTAGTTCCAGACCAACGCTCAGGAAAACAAGAGGATGATAAGGAAACGTGTTTTTAGCATGTTAGCAATAGAGGCTAACATGGAGCATGAACACAAAAGGACAATAACAGCCAAAATAAGCGATTATGAGATGCAGGACAACACCAAGCTTTTTAAAAATCATCTTATTTCATATTCTCTTTTCTTATTAAATGCAATAATATTAAAAACTATCGATAAAAATCATATCATTTCTAACTGCAATTACACCACCCGACCACCACAGAGAGCGGGGGCGCTGTTTCGAGATAAACACTAGTTCCAGACCAACGCTCAGGAAAACAAGAGGATGATGGGTGTTTTAGCATGTTAGCAATAGAGGCTAATATGAGCATGAAAAACAAAAGGACAATATACGCGATTATGAGATGCAGGACAACACCAAATAATTCTTATTTCATATTCTCTTTTCTTTTAAAGTAAGATAACATAGTTACTTTGAATAAGGAGCAAGAGTAATTAATTTACCTATTCGCAGAAGTTTGAAGTTTCAAATTTGAAACAAAAGAGAAGTGATAGTTATGGTGAAAATGATCCATGTCGACTGACAATGATTTTTTTGGGAAATCGTGACAACATTTTTTGTCCAAATTCATTCCATTTCAGTCTGTTAATATTCAAAGACTCCAGCAGTAGATGGGAAGAGAAGAGCCTCTCCAAAATGCTGATTTAACGATTAGGGATTCTCGACACGTAATAAAAGCGAGAGATGTAAATGTGGTATTCCGGAGCCGTCGGTGGCCTTCCTGTCCCCTCTGACACAGAGCGCTCCGACCGGAAACTGGCTTCCTTAGCCTTGCGCACAAAGAGGCGCTTTTGTCTTGGCTACACAGATGCCCCTTTCTCTAAACGGGCCTGTGTGTGGCAAGTGCGGATAAAGGAAGAGGAAAGCGGGGGGGGAAAACTCTGAGAAATTGGAATGTTATTGGAGCGCCCTGAAAAAGATGCTGTCGGAGACGCCAAAGCAGAATGCAAATGAGGTGGCGCTGTTTGGGATGACGTCGTTTGTGGAGGGCGTGAGGGAAATTGAAAGTTAGTTCTCACTCGGCTTAAGCAGGGAGGCAGAGGATTCAATGCCGGCCGTCCCGCTTCAAAAACATTGGACGTCTGCGAGTAACTGAGACTCAACAGGAGGGAGTTGGCCGTTTTTTTTTGCTGATTTGTGGATGACTTCATTAGCAAAAAGGCATAAAGCACTGGAGAAATACATAAAGGTAGATGATATAATAATGAAATAGAATGGAAAAAATACGAAATGGGTCATTCTACTGAAAAATATAGCTGAAAATTGGTGGAAATCCTAAAAATATTTTTTTTACATTATGAAAGATGTAAGAATAATGGATGGAGCTTCAAAAATAAATGAAACTTTCCATTTTTAAATAGTCTTTTTTAAATATTTAATTGTAATTTATTTTTTTATGTTTTCCTTGATTCCTCTTTATTTTTTATTATACTAATGTCTTTTTTCGGGTTTTCCACTTTTGTTATTTTTTGACATTTTAATTTAGTGCATGTATATTTCAGGGATCAATTTTTGAAGTATTTATTGAATTTTTGCATCTTTTCATAAAGTCATTTCATTCAATTTGATCAATCCAGTCTGTCCATTTCATTCAAGCATGAAAGATAAAACATCCCAAAGCTAAATTTGTAATGAAATGATTACAATTGTAATAAATAAACTTTTAATATTATATATACCTTTCAATTTGGCATGTAAGAAAAACTCATTTATCTCATATTTTGTCATTTTCAATCTTGTCCAATTACTTCCAACATCCAGACACAGTGGGTCGAAAAATGTCAAAAAAACCACCAGAAAAATATGTCCATCAAATTTGCAAAAAAACAACATTAAGCTGTTTACTAAAAGCGCCAGTCTTCGAAAACCTACTTGCAACTGCAGTTTTCCCATAATACCTCCTTTCAGACAATTTTCCCAGAAAGCACTCTGTTTTCGTGACCTCCAAGTGGATCAAGATCTCTCACACACACACACACAAACACACATAGGCACTTATCGTCTCTCAAAAGTGTATTCTATCAGACAACATGACATCGTACATTTATTCCGATATATTCCGGGGGTGCTATGCATCCGATCCAGAGCAGGATGCAGCTGTTGAAACGGCTCAGACATCTGCACCGACATCTCCCTCATGCATCATTCACCATCGCTACGGAGCTCGCCGATCAATAACCGACCGGGAGCGCATCACGCAGCGCACGTGCGCAATTTCCCACAATGCCCGGGAGCGCCAATGTACAGTAGAGCCGAGCCACGCCCGCCCTCTCTGCGGCAGTCTTCCCCACCTCGGGGAAGGTGGGGGGGGGATATGACTCAAACCCACGCGTACAGTAAATGTCGTCTCTGATGTGGCAACCCCCGGCCGCCATTTTGGAACAGCTGTGGCCAAAGCTTTCATGGTTTGCGGTAGAATGCGGAGGAGGTAAATTACAGGGGAAGCCAAAACGTGGCCGTCGAATTGCGCGTTGAAGCTTTTGGATTGGCCTTCCTCTTCAGTCACTGCGACACGTGGCCTCAGGAATCAAACCGAACAACTCGCGCGTTGGCTAGCATGTCGAACGAGCTATTAATGGAAAATTGATGTTTTAATTATTCGGATAGAAATGAGCTGTAAAAGTGTGAAATTAAACAAACGTGTCGATGTATTTATTTTTATTTTTTTGCACTGAGAAACATTAGATGACATCGGCGAAACGTATTTCCGGACTATAAGGCGCCCCTACCTAAAGATGGGGGGCGGCTATTAAAGGAAAATTGACGTTTTAATTGCTTGGATAGAAATGAGCTGTATAGTGTGAAATTAAACAAACATGTTTATTTATTTATTTATTTTTGCACTGAAAAACATTAGATGACATCGGCGAAACGTATTTCCGGACTATAAGTCACCCCTGCCTAAAGATGAGGGGTGGGGGGAGACGGCTATTAATGGAAAATTGACGTTTTAATTGCCCGGATTGAAATGAGCTGTAAAGTGAGAAATTAAACAAACGTGTTAATTTTTGTCCTTAATTTTTTTGCACTGAAAAACAGAGGAGATCAGGGAAACGTATTTCCGGACTATAAGTCGCCCCTTGCCTTTTAAAGGGGTGGGGGCGATATTTTACACATTATAGTAGTACCAATAAAATGGAGGACAACTGGCTAAATAGACGTAAAAAATGGAACAGCTGACTGTGGCCTCAACAAAAAGAAAGAACTGCAAAAATCAAGCTGAAATGACATTTCAGCGTACCATTACACCGCTATTAAACAACATAAAAGTTCAAACTTCAAGCCATCTGGAGTATTCAAACCTTTAGGGTGAAAGTTTCAGAAGTGAGAGTTCATTCGTGTATCATACGGAAGCGGCTTCATCTAAAGTTGATTAATCATCGTCACACCCGCACATTGTTTAGCCTACAGCTATGCTGCAGCAAATCCGAGTACATAGTGTACGAATCTGTTTGAGTGGCATCTGCAGTTTAGTGGGCGGGGCTTTCAGTCCATTCAGCGGCCACCCCTACATGCAATTTGTGGGTTGTGCAAATATGTAAAATATGTGTTCATAAATAGTGCTCCCAATCCAAAGCATCCTAATTCTCAGGCATACAGTAGTCACTTTGTGTATAACTGATAGATCACTTGACAAAATTGTTTTAGATCTATAAAAACGGAATATTCAGGGCTTTTAATCCAGTTCTTTTAATCCATTTATTGAAAAAAATCTAAATATTATATCTAAAATGGTCCGGCCCACATGTAGGTGGCAGTTGATGGTGCAGTGATGATCACCGGGATTTGTAGACCCTGGACAGAGTAGGTAGGGGGCAGTTGATGGTGCAGTGATGATCACATGTCTGTCTCAAAGTGAATTACACCGTAAAGACTGTTTGTACTGATTCCATTTTTCATCTCTTTGCTTTTTTTAAATCACAAACCACCTGGATGGGTGTGGAGTGGTGACAGCACAATCCCCAAAGCCAGGGGTGTCAGACTTGGGTTGGTTCGCGGGCCGCGTTAACGTCAACTCGATTTCACGTGGGCCGGACCATTTAAGATATAATATTTAGAATTTAAAAAAAAAATGGATTAAAATAACTGGATTAAAAGCACTGACTATTCAGTTTTTTATAGATCTAAAACAATGTTTATTTTAGCTTTTTATATATATATTTTTAGATGTTACAAAATGATTTTTGAACTAAAAACACAGAAAAAAATGGATTAAAAATTTTCTATTATTGATTTAAAAGGGGGAAAATCAGGAAATTTAATATACATCTCTACTCTTCATTTGAATTTGATCCTAAAACAGAAAGTCGGCACTCATCATTTACTTTCCCGGGCCACACAAAATGATGCAGCGGGCCAGATTTGGCCCCCGGGCCGCCACTTTGACACATGTGCCTTAACCAATCGATACCTGCATCCCCGAGTCCCATTCCATGCACCCTGCATCCATTTTGGATGTGCATACACTGGACGCCCCCGTCTTTTTTAGAAATGGTGCAGTAGAGCAGAGCCCCCGCCGTGCGAGCTAGCGAGCGAGAAAATTTTGACAGAGCGCCAGCCCGACCTCGTTTCCCCCGGCTCGCCGTGCGTGCGTGCGTGCGTGCGCGCGCATGTTGCAGTGGCAGTAGTGGCGGTGGCCCAGCCCGGCTCGGCTCGGCTTAGCGGATCTCCGCCCTGTACTTTTATGCGTGGAATGGAACACAAGCCACACTGTCACTGGCACGCGCCAATCAAAACGGCCTCAAAAGGAATATAGTCCTCATAATCCGGCCACTTCGGGGATCTGGTCATGAAACAAAGGCTTGTACGAGGCATCTCAAACAAGCACAAGTGAATTATTAGCAAAATGCATTGGACGCGCACGACGAAAAAAAATCTCCGAGGACTAATAATAAGACAGAGTGACACACTGGTCGTGGGGGGGGGTGAGGATGTGTGTGCATCATTGGCACTCGTCCCTTTCCCTACAAGGAACTCACTGACCTGAATCGGCGCAGGGCCGCACCCCTCCTCGAGGCCGCCGCAGAGTGGGGAATAGAGAGCCTCTGGTGGCCGCGGGAGGAAATGACGGGGCCGACGCCGAGGCGGCTGGTTGCCCAGGTTTTACGGGAGCAATTTTTCCAAGTCGGAGTGGTTTAATCTGTCACTCGCAGGATGAACTCTGGCGCTGAATGAATTAGCCTTTTGCTAGCTAACTAGAGGGTGACAGTAAGGATTAGCTTTTTTTTAAGAGGAGGGGGGTGTAAAGTTGTTTTATTATTAAGTGTGTCGGGTGCAGTGACGTGCAGTGGCAAGAGAGGAAAAGATAATGATTAACTGGAAAAATTAATTAGATTATATAGATGTATTTTTTCACTGAGGTATTTTTTACTGTTAATGGTACTCATTGAGTTAGATATATGAATAGGATAGGAACTGAACTGTGATGGTTTAGCTCATTTATATTGGGTGGTGTTTTGGTCAAGACCGTTTTTTTTCCACGACAACGCACTCGTAAACGGAACAAACAAATTTAAATTAACTTGGATTAATATATACAGACACACTCAAACATACGTTTAATGTAACTTGACGCAAAACTGAATTCTAATTTTGTTGTAATCTTTTGTTACCTTCGTTTTATGGGTTGGCGGTTTGCCACGCCTCCACCCTCACGTTCGCTATCGATGGACTGTTTGCTGTTGTATTGCCCTCAAAATATTCCCAAAATGATGCACACTAATGTCCTCGCAATAGGATAACGCACGATCACTTGCCAACGAGAAATAGTCTTTAAGGAACGATCGCGGGACCTTCTTTCTTAAGAAAGAATAACAGGAAATGACATAGCTGAGCTTCCCACGTATTGATTGTGGGTAATGACGTTTTATTCTGAGAAAGGTTGCCATTGCCTATGGATGTTGTGTGCAGGAGTATACTTCATTACCCAGAAAGCCCTCTTTTTGCCCACGCATGCGCGTTGTGCGTTTCCTGGTCCTAGGAGGAACTCGTCTGAATTAATCGTTCCGTGCTCGTAAATATTGTTATACACGAAGGATATGCAAAAAAGACCTGGCTTGATCGCATCACGAAATTTTGATCGCATGACGGGCGAATTATTCGATCGAAATTTCCGCCATAAGATGAGAATTTTGTATGACGAGCGGTCGTATGACGAGGTACCACTTTCCTTGGCAAGTGGTCGTGCGTTATCCTATTGTGAGGATATTTGTGTGCATCATTTTGAAGGGAATACAAACTCAAACAACCCTCGATATTGACGGAAAGTCAGTGTGGAGGCGGGGCAAAAAGAGCCAACCCAGAAGAAGAACGGTATCAAACTGTCAAACAAAATTAGAATTAAGTTTAGTGTTAGGTTAGATTAAATTTATTTGTGAGTGTCTGCATTGTCATCCAAGTTCATTTAAATTTGTTTGTTATGTTACGAGCGCGTTGCCGTGCAAAAGGTTCCCCCTCCATCCCCCCTCTCTCTCGCTCTACCCTCTGTGAAATCCATCTAATTTTAGTTCTATTAAACACATTTTAGTATACTATTAAACCACTAGTTATGTGTTACTTTGTTAATAGATGGCGAATTAGAACAAATAAAACATTTTTTCCAATCCAATATCCTGTTTTAGGCGTTTTTTCCGAGGGTTGGAACGAATTAATTTGTTTTTAATTCATTTCAGTTCCGAGAAAATCGACATACGAGCTCAGTCCCGGAACGCATTAAGCTCATACCACAAGGTACCACTCTATTTTGTTTCTTCTTTTATTACCATGTAACATTCCTGTTTGTTTTTTGGTTAAAAACTGAGCGTACTTAGTGTATTGCTTTTTATTTTTGAAAAAAAACATTGAAAAACTTATATATTTCCAATTGTTTTTTTTCTTTAATTGCTATTGAGACGCAAAAAAAAAAAAGAGGATTCATATAAGTTTTCGCTCAATAATTGTTGAATCATCTGGTCATGAATTAGTTGTCGATGAAATATGGCAGCCCTGGTTGGCAGGTATGTGCTCGTGCGTCTTCTGAAATTTGGGTCGAGCTTTCTTGAGGACATTTTCATAGAAAGGAAAAAAAAAATCAATGCAGTAGCCAAGTAACGGAAGCTCAGGCACGTTCTATATCGGGAGTGTGGTTATTCAGCCTTGTGAGCACAAAGACAATCAAATTTGCGTGTGGGAGTTTGGCTTTTCAAGCTATAAATAGGAAAAGAGTTCAGAGAAGCCATCTTTTTAGCGACAATTCGTGCTTCTGAAAGCGCAGTGAAGTCTTTGAAATGACAGCCGAGTTGACGACAGAATTAGACAAAAGCCCATTGACGGCTAGTCATCGCATTTGCATGGTTCATTCTACACACAAAATTTTAATTTTGACAACGGCATGTACATTAGATATGGTTAAACCGCTTATTCCAATTGCCGTGCCGAGATACATGCATTTTATCTGAACTATGACAATGACTGAATGACTTGGACCGTTGCTTAACTTACCACATCTCTACTAGAATTTTTCAACTGTTTTTTCCATTGCTAAACTAAAGACAATCCATCATACAGTGGTACCTCGAGATACGAGCTTAATTTGTTCCAGGACTGAGCTTGTATGTCGATATTCTTGTAACTCAAACGAACGTTTCCCATTGAAATAAACTAAAAACAAATTAATTCGTTCCAACCCTCTGAAAAAACACCAAAAACAGGATATTGGATTGGAAAAAATGTTGTATTTCTTCTAATTCGCCATCTATTAACAAAGTAACACATAACTAGTGGTTTAATATTACTAAAATGTGTTTACTAGTACTAAAATTATACAGATTTCAAAGGGGTGACAGAGAGAGACGGACAGAGAGAGGGGGGGGGCGGACTTTTTGCATGGCAATGCGCTCGTAACATAACAAATAAATTTAAATGAACTTGGATTACGATGCAGACACTCAAAAATAAGTTTAATCAAACCTAACACTAAACTTAATTCTAATTTTGTTTGACATTTTGATACCTTTCTTCTCTTCTCTTCGGCTCTATTTGCCCCACCTCCACACTGACTTTCAGTCAATATCGAGGGTTGTTTGAGTTTGTATTCCCTTCAAAATATTCCCAAAATGATGCACACAAATGTCCTCACAATAGGATAATGCACGACCACTTGCCAACGAAAAGTATTATGTATTCCTCTCGTATTAGCGAACAAACTCCGCCATTCGCACTGACTAATGTGGAAAAAAAAAACACTGACCAAATGCAACGCTACGCCCAGTGGTCGTAGAGACATTACACAAGTTAGTTGCGGGGAGAGAGACAGTGTCCATGATGTTCTTATGAGCAGCATCTCACGTCCGCTGTCTGCTCGTATATCAAAATTGGTCTCGTATCTCAAGATAAATATTTGCCGGAAATTCTACTCGTATCTCAAATTGCTCGTATGTCGGGCCACTCGTATGTCGAGGTACCACTGTATATATTCCAGTCATTGCTTGCTAGGTGGCTAGAAGCTCGTAAACTCTCATACAAAAACATCTCTAGCCTCTGTTTTCTTCAACCCTCCAACACATTTACATACGTCTTGACATCTGGTTTGAATCCCGAGTGATGAGTGAAGATGACAGTGATGAAGGCACTTCACTCATTGATATGCAAATATTTTTTTCCAGATGTTGACCGGTTCTTTTTCTAATCTATTTGTGCAAATATAGAATTCCCCATGACAGAAATGGTAATGACTGAAGAAATGAGTCAGTCCCTACGGTGAAAACCCAATTTACATGCGTGCTATTGCGTAGTTACGTTTCGATGGGAGTGAAAGAAAAACCAAATCAATCAGCTGCTGTTGCGTCTATTTTTGCCTCGAGATCAAGTTTGCGCAAGCGCCTTGTCAGGTAAACCATCACATCGCTAGACACGTGTGAGCATCTGTGTGCGTGTGTAGTCGGTGGTAGCCTGCGATTGGCTGGCTGGGCACACTCCCCTCTCGCCCCCGCCGTCCGAAGCCCTCCCCTTTGCCTCTAGAGTGGCTCCGATACAGGCTCGGTCGCCATGGCGACGGCCACATCAGCCTCGTGTAAAAAATCTCCCTTCGTGTGAAGCGCTGCTTCATGTTTTGATTTGTCCTAAAATCGTGCCATCATTTCTAAAGCATCCTAATTGGACTCTTTCCATTTTGTTCCATGTTTCTAGTGGAACGGTTTAGGTAGAATACAGTGGTACCTCGAGATACGAGCTTAATTTGTTCCAGGACTGAGCTCATATGTCGATGCTTTTTGCACGGCAACGCGCTGATAAAATGACATAAAAAAAATTGAAATGAACTTGGATTACGATGCAGACACACTCAAAAATAAGTTTAATCGAACCGAACACTAAACTTAATTCTAATTTTATTTGACATTTTGATACCTTTCTTCTCCCGGGTTGGCTCTATTTGCCCCGCCCGGTACACGGTCTTTTGGTCGCCGGTTTTTTGGTCGCCCGGAAGGTAAGTGATAATTACCATTTAAATCGTTGCTCAAATTCCCTAAATACAAACTGCGAATTACTATTTAGTCATACTTAATGCCCTAGTAATTATTAGGCTAAAGAAAAGCTCCAAATTTCCCGGACTTTTATTGTTTTTTGTTGGAGAACTTGTTAAGACCCTGACTGACGTAGCTTCTTAAAAGGGACAACGCATGTACATACAAACTCTTATAGACTTACACGTCGGCTCAGTGAAAGTGCTCATGGCCATTGTTGGCTTTTATTGATGCGTAGACCGTGTTGTTTTACCTTGTTTTGTCGCCGGTCTTCTGGTCGCCGGTCTTTTGGTCGCCCCGACCACGACAACGGGTGACCAAAAGACCGGCGACCAATCGACCGCACACGATTTGCCCCGCCTCCACCTTGACTTTCAGATGCAACCTATCGAGGGTTGTTGGCT